>NC_139353.1:18462217-18611098 GCF_055883805.1 Amblyomma maculatum | reverse complement strand
TGATGATGATGATGATGATGATGATGATACTGTCACAAAGGTCATCCGTAATAGCGTCAATCTACTTGAATGACTCAAAGTTTGTGATCGCCTCTAGGTCCGTAATGGATGTAAATTATTCATTTGCGTACTAAAGTTTTAGATGTTCTTCTTGAAATCGGCAGGGAATTTAATCAGATTAGAATGAGGTCTGGCTGCCAAAAGTGGCTCGATTGTTGTCAATCCTATGCAAAACGACTAGCTCGCTTATGTAATTTATCTGCATCTCAGTGAGAACGATGTCAGAGTCACGATACGGGTTACTTTCGATGCTACCTATGGTATGAGTACGGAGTAGAATATGGTGTGAATATAGAGAGAAAAAATAGCAGTGGGACAAGGTGGGCTTGAAAGCTCAGTAATATTTATTATCTGCTTGATGCTGCTGTCATTTTTAGTTGAATCAAGAAATCAAAATCAAAATAGAAAAGGAATGGTTACATTTTTTATGCACAGATAGATGCTATAAAAAAAAAACAAGCACGGATAGGAGATGTAATATATTTTGATAATATTAGTTTCTATGTGTTCAAAAGTAGAAAAGAAACTTTATTGTTTGCTTATGTGTATTCCCCAGAACTGCCAATTAGCGGCTTTTTTTTTTTTTTTAGGGGGGAGGGGGGGGGCGGGGGGCACGGCGGCAGCCCATGAATCCAGTTGGCAGCTGTCGAGGTTTTAAAAGTGAATAAAGCCGCAAAATCAACAGTAAGGGGGCAATCCAGGTATCAGTAGCGGCCATAACATAGTTCTAACATGTCTAATGCTATAACGATTGCGCTCAGGCAGACACTTTAAAATTCACCACTGGGGTGTGGAATCGGAGGAAGGAGCGAATAACTATAAAAGGGATATGCGAAGAACATAACAAGCACCTGAATTGTCATGAGCATAGTATTAATGGCATCTGGAGCTGCACGCTTACCAAATCCCTCATAATCGCCTGGTCTGCAGCATTAACGCTGTAAGTTTCATCATCTGCGCATGGCATGCACCAGAAACTGGTAAACATTGTGAGGCTAATTTGAAACCTTAAGACAGCTTTTCACTTTTACTGCTTCCTTCGACTGACTATATATAAAACTAGCTGACCGAAATTATGTCAAGAGTTCTGCTGTGAATGTAAATCATACATTTTCGCGATGCCTCTCGGGGTGCTGTGCAATAACTGCGACATGAAGAAGAAAAAGGATGCCGCTGCCTTTCAATGTAATTGGATATATAAACTTAAACGAATGTTTTTTAAAACAATTGAACACATCATACCTTTGCGCCAATACAGAAATGCGAAAAATTGGTTCTTTGAAAGTTTTTTTTTTTTTAAATATATCTTGTATTTCTTTCTTTTTTTATCCCAAGGCATCCCGATCTACTATCTAGGTAAATGAACACCGTTCTTATTCAATATTTTGATCATTGCGACCTATATGGATCATGTGTTTACATGTTTTTCTTCAGACGGCATTCTTAGCGGGAAAAAAAAAAAGCACACACGCACACGAGAGAAAAGGAGGGACACGGGACAAGCGCTTGTCCCGTGTCCCTCCTTTTCTCTCGTGGGAGTGTGTGTTTTTTTGTTGTTTTTTTTTGTGCTAAGAATGCCGTCTGAAGCTAAAAACCATCTAGCCCGTCTAGAAGTTCTTTTAAAACATGTTTGTCCCACGAATGATGCAGAATACGATAAAAGCACACAAGTAAGATTGAAATCTTTTAACGCAGAATGCGTTACTATGATCACGTTTCTAAAGTACAGGAGCTCTAGCATGCACTAGCACCAATGCAAAAAAATATAAACTGCACTCTTGCCCATTTGGCTTTTGTTAGGATGCAACTGGCCCTTTATTCGTTCCTTGTATTCATTTATGTGGTGACTGATGCCACAACTTTATCGGAGAAAAACATATTGCTGTAACAATTGCTATAGATTTTACGAACTAAACATGCATTGCCTTTTAAGCTTCCAAGTACATTTTATAAATGTGTGTTTATATTTTTTCAATCACATTCTCAACGATGAACTTTACCATCAAGCTGTCCTTATCTTCCACTCCACAGTGGCAATCGCCTAAAATACGCGTGCAGTATTACCTGGATATAAAATGAAACAGCTGTTTGTTTCTACTATTGTTCTCCTTTTTGAAGACATCGGGGCTGAAACGTCGCGATTCAAAATGTTGGATTCGGAACTCTCCCCTTTAACTTGTGCTGTAATAGTAGTCCGTCGTGATTCCCAACGGTTTCTGAGTGCAATACTGCTGTCGTGCAGCATGCACTCAATATTCTTAATTCTCTGGACCCCATTATGTTATTACCATAATTGGTCAAATGGTGTGACGAGAGATCTGAATTTAAACTGTTGATACCGCTATCTGTGCAGCTGTTTCCGAAGCCACTTTCGTATTGTTGCGTTATGACCCAAGTGCTCAATTTCCTTCAGCGAAGACGAGTAAGTTAACCACCTTTTTGTTCCCTCAATTTACCAGGAGATCCGGATCCGAATACTTATGTGCGACTAGGTGAGTGTCGACAGTGCTTCGTAAATTATTCTTTTGTGCAGTACTATATAGGAGCGAAAAGGTTTAATGGCTTCCAGTGAGTAGCAGAACAGAGCGCAGATGTTTCCTACTATTGTAATATAATTAGCTATTTTCAAGACGTAAGGTGTGAAAATGATCCACTTTAGGGGTTCCTTCTGCGCTCTTTTAGAATTGTATTTTAAGGTATGCATCACGAGGACAGCGATATGAATGGTACTGTGATATTTTGTGGCGCAATAAGAGATACATGTGATCTCTCACTTTTTCTCGTGAAGTTTTGAAAGCATGAATGTTTACACAACTTTAACAAAAGCATTTGTTTAACCATTCTTGCCGTGAAACGCTCATTATATGCCACTATAGACGCCAACATCGCCTGAAAAGCACGTGGCCTCTATTTCCGATACAGAAATATACTCGTTTTGTTATTCCCGTTCCTCTTCAAGAAGTACAGAAGCGCGAGGGCAAAGCCTTGCTTAGGTTAGACGCTCCCTCCTCCGCATACGTTCAGCGCTGAAATTGGTAGCTGGCGGGATGTTGGCAAGGAATTTATTTATTTATTTATTTATTTATTTATTTATTTATTTATTTATTTATTTATTTATTTATTTATTTATTTATTTATTTATTTATTTATTTTGTGAAGAGGAGAAGTGCACGAGGAACATTCCAGCCAGTGGCATCGTGATCGCTGGGCGTGACTGTGTTCGCTGTCGCTGTGTTCACCGCTGATCTGCCCAGTCCTGCTGATCTGCTGAATAAACCCCCATCTAACATTTGGTGGAGCTGCCGGTTAAGATCTATCCTCTCGTCCTGGAACTCCGCAGCCACACTTTACCACCTCCTGCGATGCCTGAAGACAGCAACCACCAAGCCGTACAAGTTGGCTCGCCCATCATCTGTCCCGGCTCCCTCCGCCAGCGAGCCCCTGCCAACTTCAGCGGCACTGACGACAAAGACGTTGAGGACTGGCTCACATCCTATGAGCGAGTGAGCGCCTACAACAAATGGGACGCGGGAACGAAGTTAAGCAACGTGATTTTTTATCTCACCGGCGTAGCAAATATATGGTTTCGAAACCACGAAGCGCACATTCCATCACGGTCCGCGTTTAAAGCTAGCTTCTCTGAAGTTTTCGGCCGTCCGGCTGTGGGGAAACTCCACGCTGAACAGCGCTTGCGTGCGCGGTCTCAGCAGGTTGGCGAGAATTTCACGAGTTATATCGAGGACGTCGTCGACTTGTGCAAGCACGTGAATGCTCAGATGTCAGAGGCCGACAAGATTAGATACATTCTACAAGGCATTGATGACGACGCTTTCCAGATTCTGAATGCTCGAGATATCCGCACCGTCGCAGAAGTGGTCACACTGTGTCAAAGTTATGATGAACTGCGCAAACAAATTGCCATAACTCGCGCAAACACCATGCACTCTGAGTCTCTTGCTGGCCTGACAGATGCAGGCGAACATTCTGCGCTCCTGCCACAAATTAAGAGCTTCATTCGGGAAGAAGTTGCTCGACAGCTCTCCCATATGTCCTGCCATCAAGAACCTTCCTCACACCTAGCTCCATCATCATCATCATCATCAGCCTGACTATACCCACTGCAGGGCGAAGGCCTCTCCCATATTTCTCCACTTAACCCGGTTCTGGGCTAGCTGCATCCACTTAACCCCTGCGAACTTATTAACCTCATCCGCCCACCTAACTTTCTGCCGCCCCGTGCTACGCTTTCCTTCCCTTGGAATTCAGTTTGTTACCCTAAGCGACCATCGGTTATCCTCTCTTCGCACTACATGTTCTGCCCATGCCCATTTCTTCTTCTTAATTTCCACTAGAATGTCGGTAACTTGAGTTATTTCTCTGACCACCCTGCACGCTTCCTATCTCTTAATGTTACCCCTACCATTTTTCGTTCCACAGCCCTCTGGGTTGCCCTCAACGTAAGTTGAACTATCTTGGTTAGTCACCACGTTTCAGCCCCATAGGTGAGTACAGGTAAGATGAAACAGTTATATACTTTCCTCTTTAGCGATATCGGTAAGCTTGTAGTCATAATCTGTGAGTGCTTGCCAAATGCGCTCCATCCCAATCTTATTCTTCCTGTTACTTCTTTTTCATGGTCCGGATCTGCGGTTACTACCTGTCCTAAGTAGACATATTCGCCTACTACTTCCAGTACTTCGCTACATAACGTAAAGTGCTGTTTCTTCCCGAGGCTGTTGAACATTACCTTAGTCTTCTGCATATTGATTTTCAAGCCTACCTTTCTACTTTTCCTGTCTAGGTCACCAATCATTATTCAGTTCAGCCCCCGAGTTGCTTAGCAAGGCAATGTCATCAGCAAATCGCAAATTACTGAGGTATTCTCCATCTACCCTTATCCCTAACTGCTCCCATTCCAAGTCTCTGAATACTTCCTCTAAACAAGCTGTGAATAGTACTGGGGAGATTGTGTCTCCTTGCCTAACACCTTTCTTTGTGGGAATTTTGTTGCTTTCTTTATGCAGAACTATGGTTGCTGTGCAGCCACTATATATATCTTCCAGCACGTTCACGTACGGCTCGTCTATCCCCTGATTTCACAATGCCTGCATCACCGCCGATGTTTCAACTGAGTCAAATACTTTTTCGTAATCAATGAATGCTATGTATAAGGGCCGGTTATATTCCGAGCATTTTTCTATCACCTGATTGATGGTATGGATATGATCGATAGTAGAGTACCGTTTCCGAAACCCTGCTTGATTCTTTGCTTGGTGGTAGTCTAAGGTTGTCCTGATTCTATTAGTGATTACCTTAGTAAAGACCTTATACGTAACAGATAGTACGCTGATTGGTCTGTAATATTTAATGTCCCTAGTGTCCCCTTTCTTATGAATGAGGATAATGTTTGCATTCTTCCATGGTTCCGGTACAGTCGATGACACCAGGCACTGCGTATACAAGGTGGCCAGCTTTTCTAACACGATATCCCCCCCGTCCTTCAGCAAATCTGTAATTATCTGATCCTCTCCAGCTGATTTGCCCCTTTTCATAGTTTATAGTGCTTTCTTGACCTCGTCCTTCGTCACTGGTGGAACGTCTGACTGTTTTTCCCTACCGCCAATCTCCTTACGGTCCTGACTACTTTGGCTACTGTAGAGATCTGTATAGAACTCCTCGGCTACTTTGACTATCTTGTCCATATTCGTGATGACGTTGCCCTCCTTGTCCCTTATCGTATACATCTGGTTTTTGCCTATGCCCAATTTCTTCTTTACCGCTTTAAGGCTTCCCCCCTTTTTTTACAGCATGCTCAATTTTCTCCATGTTATACTTCCTTATATCGGCCACCTTGCGCTTATTGATTAGCTTTGATATCTCGGCCAATTAAATCTGGTCTGTTGGATTGGAAGCTTTCATACTCTGGCGTTTCTTAATCAAATCTTTCGTCTCCTTAGACAGCTTACCGGTACCCTCTCTAGCTATCCTACCGCCTACTTCTACCCCACATTCAGTAATGATATCTCTAAAATTATTGTTCATTGCTTCTACGGTAATGTCGCCATCCTCGTTTAGAGCTGAATATCTATTCTGTAGCGAGATACTGAACTCTTCTGCCCTCCCCCTCACCGCTAATTTTTGATGGGTTTCTTTCTTACTAATTTGTAGCATTCCTTCTTCTGATTTAGGCTAATTCGGGACCTCACCATCCTGTGGTCACTGCATCGCACTTTCCCGATTACCTCTACATCTTGCATAATGGCGGGGGTTGAACACATTATGAAGTCAATTTCGTTTTTGGTCTCCCATGTCTATTTCCAGTTCTTCCGTTGTATTCATGATTCTTAAGTTATTGCGCTCTGCAAACTCAACTAGTAACTCCCCCTGCTACTCCTAGAACCAATGCCATATTCACCTACTGCCTGGTCTCCTGCCTGCTTTTTCTCTACCTTGGCATTGAAGTCACCCATTAGTACACTATACTGCGTCTTAACATTTCGCATTGCCGATTCTACATCTTCGTAGAAGCTTTCAACTGCCTTGTCATCATAACTACATGTAGGTGCATAGGCCTGTACAACCTTTAGTTTATATCGCTTATTAAGCCTAATAACGATGCCTGCCACTCTCTCATTATTACTATAGAATTCATCTATATTCCCGCTATATACTTATTGACAAGGAAACCTACTCCTAGTTGTCGCCTCTCCGGTAAACCTCGATAACGCAGTACATGCCCATCCTTCAGTACAGTATATGCCTCATTCGGTCTCCTAACCTCACTAAGCCCTATGATATCCCATTTCATACCCTCTAGTTCCTCTAACAGCACTGCTAAACTAGCTTCACTAGCTAGGGTTCTAGCGTTAAACGTTGCCAGGGTCGGTTTCCAATGGCGGCCTGTCAAGCGGAGCCAGGCTTTCTTAGCACCCCCTGCTGCGTCACTGGTCTGACCGCTGCCGTGGTCAGTTGTTCCGCAGCCGCTGGTGACTGAGGGCCGGGGTTTTATGGAGCTTATCATAGGAGGTTGCGGCCAATTACTGCACCAGGGTGGCCAACTCCTGTTCTGGTGAGGGAGTGCATTGCCGGAGGTGTTCACCGGAATCAGGTCGCGCCCCAAACCTGTTTATGCAATTCCATCGACACGCGGATTTCTTTTTTTTTTTCTTTTTTTTTTTAATTCGGTGGAGAATTGCGTGGCACCGGGATTTGAACCCCGGTCCTCTTGCATGCGAGGCGGATGTTCTACCGCTACGCCACCGCTGCCAACCTAGCTCCCAGTTTACGCCAAATTATTCCAGAACAGGTAGCTGAATCTCTTCCTCCAGCCCCTCAATCCATGCCTGTCGCAGCGCCGTTAACATATGCGGCTGTTGCTGCCCGACCACCACCTACATATGCGCCGCCGCCACCTGCCTACGTTCATCCGCCTCCTGCGCCTGCGCGAGAACCTGCACAGTTTATTCGACCAGCTTCAAGACCACGTAATCCCTGGCGCACGACGGATAACCGGCTAATTTGTTACACGCTTGCTGGACACATTTTTCGTTATTGCCGCAACCGTCTCCCAGTGTCGGCACCACCTATCTGAGTACTGGTCTTCGATGCCCCAGTATTCCGCGCCTACTTAGTCTCGAGCCCGCCGTCATTTCTCCCCAGACCGCTCAGCCATGTCCGACCGCCGTTTACCGTCGCCGCGACGCCGCTCTATCTCTCCGACGTGACGTCGACAGAAAGCTTCACGTGAGGAAAACTAGAAGCCGCAGTTCCTGAGGCGAGAACTGCGACCCCGTCGAACTTCCCAAGTCCTCATCTGTCGCCGTCAAACCTAATTGCAGTTTTCGTCGAGGCTGTCATGGCTCTAATTGACACTGGTGCTGCAATTTCGGTAATGTACGCAAAACTATGTACCACTTTAAAGAAAGTGAAGACGCCATTTTCGGGACTTTCGTTGCGAACGGCCAGCGCTCCGCATATCAAGTCTTTAGCAGCGTGCACCGCTCGAGTAGTTATCCAGAACTGCCTTTATACGATTGAGTTCGTTGTGCTGCCAAGTTGCTCACACGCTGTAATTTTAGGCTGGGATTTCCGGTCGCGTCACGCTGCTATTATCGATTGTGCTCGAGCTGAAGTGGGGTTCCCGACTGTGCCCAATGCCTTAACAGACGCTGATCAATCAAATTCCTGTGCTAAAGCCCTCGTCGCCGATGATATCGACCTTCCTCCCTGCTCTTCAGTGCTTGTTCGTGTCGCTTGTGCCTCTGTTAGCGATGACACCGTTCTGTTCACACCAGCCCATACTTTCCTGCGCCGCAAGTGCCTTCCATTGCCGCACGCAGTGCTCGCTATTTCCGCTGGCCTTTCCATGTTGTGGGTCTTTAACTCATTTAACTCCCCTACTGCTTTGCACCATGGTGAATGCCTCGAAAATATCCAGCCAATCGTATCTCTTCTGATCTCTGAGGAACCTGACGACGCGCCGCACTCTGCCGTGACTGCGCTCAGCCCCCCTTCACCTGCGCCCGCTCCCCCCTCTACAGACTTGTTCCTCCGTTCCATCGATGCCGATCTTCCTCCAGAGCAGCGCACTCAGCTTTTGAACCTACTACATCACTTTCGCACCTCCTTCGACTCCCATCAAAGTTCTTTGGGTCAAACTTCTACAGTCACTCATCGCATCGACCCCGGCACCCACGCACCACTGCGACAGCGCCCCTATCGTGCGTCTGCAACCGAACGCCAGGCTATTGAAGAGCAAGTCTACCTAATGATCCAGAATGGCGTGATTCAGCCCTCAAGCAGCCCTTGGGCGTCACCTGTTGTCCTCGTAAAAAAGAAAGATGGTTCTATCCGCTTCTGTGTCGATTATCGCCGCCTTAATAAGATTACGCGAAAGAACGTCTATCCTCTCCCACGCATCGACGACACTCTCAAATGTTTGCAAGGCGCCGAGCTCTTTTCTTCCCTAGATTTACGTTCCAGGTATTGGCAAGTTCCCTTGGAAGCGGCTGATTACCCCAAAACTGCCTTTGTAGCTCCCGACGGCTTGTACAAATTTATAGCTATGTCTTTTGGCCTTTGTAATGCTCCGGCAACATTTGAGCGGATGATGGACACCATTTTGAGCAGCCTAAAGTGGAAAACGTGCCTCTGCTACCTCGACGACATTGTCGTCTTTTCTCCTGACTTTGACACACACCTCTACCGTCTGAAGCACGTTTTGACCTGCCTATCTGATGCCGGACTGCAGCTGAATTTGAAAAAATGTCATTTTGCCGCCCGCCAGCTCACCATTCTCGGCCACGTTGTTTCCAAAGAAGGTGTATCTCCAGACCCTGCCAAACTTCGTGCCGTAGCAGCCTTTCCCGAACCGACTTCCATCAAAGATCTACGTAGCTTCCTCAGGCTGTGCTCTTACTTTCGCCGCTTGATTAGGAATTTTGCTTCTATTGCTGCTCCCTTGACAGAACTTCTGTCCGGCAGTTCCGACCTTTCGTCGTGGTCACCAGCGTGCGACGATGCCTTCAATGCTTTACGCCACATCCTAACGGCACCGCCTGTCCTACGTCACTTCGACCCCACAGCGCCTACTGAGGTCCACATAGACGCCAGTGGTATTGGTCTCGGCGCTGTGCTCGCTCAGCGCAAAGCAGGTTATACTGAAAACGTGGTCGCCTATGCTAGCCGTACACTCACGAAGGCTGAATCCAATTACTCTGTTACTGAAAAAGAGTGCTTAGCGATTATTTGGGCTCTTACTAAATTCCGCCCTTACCTCTATGGTCGCCCTTTTGACGTAGTGACGGACCACCGTGCGCTTCGCTGGCTTTCCTCACTGAAAGACCCGTCCGGCAGACTGGCATGATGGGCTCTTCGCCTTGAGGGATATGATGTCGGCGTTGTTTACCGCTCGGCCGCAAGTATCACGACGCCGATGTCCTTTCCCGCTGCCACCTTACAGCTGAGGTCGCGAGCCTTTCCTCTTCTGACGTTTCCCCGCCATCGCTTCACATCAATGACATGCCGTCAGCGCAGCGACAAGAGCCTTGGATAAATTCTATCCTCGATTTTATCGCCAATTCTACAGCTGCTTCTCCCTCGCGTGCTCTCCGCCGCCATGATTCTCACTTCGCCATTCGTGATAACCTCATCTACCGCCGCAACTACTGCGCAGATGACCGCAAGTGGTTGCTAGTTATTCGTGCGGCAGCTACGTTCGCAAAGCTGTGACTATTTCCACGCTGATCCACAATCCGGTCACGCGGGCGTCTTCAAGACATACACTCGTCTTCGGCTGCGTTACTACTGGCGGGGCATGTACACATTCGTACACAAGTACGTTCGCTCATGCCTCACCTGTCAACGTCGCAAGCCATCTCCCCAATGTTCTGCTCGAGAGTTGCTGCCGTTACCCAGCCCACCACGCCCTTTCGACCGCGTCGGCATTGATTTGTACGGGCCGCTTCCCTACACTGCGGCCGGCAGCAGCTGGGCTATCGTAGCCGTTGAACATCTGACGAGGTATGTGGAAACCGCCGCACTTCCATCTGCCACAGCGTCAGAAGTAGCTTCCTTCATTTTGCAGCGATTTGTTCTTCGCCATGGCGCACCTTGAGAGCTGCTCAGCCGCAGAGGACGCGTTTTCCTGAGCGACGTTGTGAAAGCCTAGCTCACCAAGTGCAATATTATTCATACAACCACCTCCGCCTATCATCCCCAGACTAATGGCCTAACTGAGCGTTTCAATCGTACCCTTGGCGACATGCTCTCTATGTACGTCTCCTCCAACCACTCAAATCGGGACCTCGTCCTTCCGAATGTCACGTACGCATACAATACCGCAACGCAGTCTACTACTGGCTTCTCTCCTTTTTTTCTCTACGGCCGTCACCCCTCTGCTACAATCGACACCATACTCCCGTATCAGCCAGACATATCAGAGTATACTCCTGCGTCTCAAGCAGCCCACTATGCGGAAGACTGTCGACAAATTGCCTGCGCATTCACGGCTAACACCCAGTACCGCCATAAATCCAACCATGACAGCCAACACTCGACACCGGACTTCTCGTCTGGCGCTCTTGTGTGACTGTGGATATCTTCCAATGCTCCTGGACTGCCTTCAAAATTTCTTGCTAAATACCATGGCCCATACCGAGTTCTGGAGCACATCTTTCCGGTTAATTATGTGGTGGAACCTAGCTGTTACGCCGTCCCATGATCTACGCCGGCGCGGACGCGAGATTTTTCACGTCCAGTGCCTCAAACCCTATTACGACCCTGCCGTCTTGCCCACGCCGTAAGTCGCCAGGATGTCTCCTCTTCGTCCCGCAGGTAATTGTGAAGAGGAAGAAGTGCACGAGAAACATTCCAGCCAGTGGCATCGTGATCGCTGCGCGTGACTGTGTTCGCTGTCGCTGTGTTCGCCGCTGATCTGCCCAGTCCTGCTGATCGAGTCCTGCTGATCTGCTGAATAAACCCCCATCTTACAATTTATTTATTTATTTATTTATTTATTTATTTATTTATTTATTTATTTAATATACCCTCAGGGTACAGATGTAGGTTACAGAGGGGATGGGCGCATACGGGATATATATATAAAACAGAAGGTTAATACAATAAGTACAAATCTCTTAAAAACAAAGCACAGAAAAAAAGAACAACGAGTTACATGGCCAATTTAGGAAGACGGCATAGCTGTAAAAAAAAATAAATTATAAAAATAGAATGAGCAAAACAGTATACAATGAAGATAAGCAAATAACCATACAATAAGTTTTAATAAGTATTAATACTGGGCAAGAAAGAAAGTTTGTAGCGCAGATTTAAATTTTTATTCTTCAGTTATACTTGTTAGGAATGCAGACAGGTTATCCCAATCATTACAGGTGCGGGGAAGAAACAAGTTAGAATAGGCAATTGTGTTTGAGGGTTGGAATGTTTACCTTTTGATTGTTCTGCATGTCTGCTGCAGGTGTCATTTCATAACGACCACAGACAACCTAAAGTGTACAGAATTTTACAAATAGACGTGTTAACGTCGCATTTTGCGGAAGTCTACGCACCTGATAGTTTTTATGGCATTGAAACATTCGGGGGGGATTTCCTTCATCGAAGACAAATAATTTATAATCTCTTGCAGAAGACGAAAGAGGTCGACCTCTTCCTCAAGGTGAGTAGAGGCTACACTTTATCAAATAATGTTTTAGTATAGCATCTTAAAATTTTTTACTAGAAAAATAGAGAGAGAGAGCGCTGGGTCAGTGCAATAGAAACGAAAGGCAAAATAACGCTACGCCAGCATTGCCTTCGTTCTTCTCCTTCATCAGTTTTGTCTGTCCTTACTTTATCTTGAGTTTCCTATCTTTCCTCTTATCCGCACCTTCTGCTTTCATTTGTCAGGAACGCTTGCCTCCCGTACTACTCGGCGCCGATTTTGTTCTTCTTAGCAAACCTGGTTTGAGGTAATTGCCCCTTAGGAGACTTGCTTCGGTCATACGAAAATGGCGCGAAGATACGAAGACGGGGCACATTTGGCACTGTCACTTTCGGCGTGCTTTCGAACGACGAAATTGCTTTCTTTTCACGAAACCTTTTCCAGCTTTTATTGTCTGCTCGTGTCACAGTGCTGCTTCATCTTAACATTAGGTTACTCCTTGATTGCTCTACTTGTGTTTTTTTCTGCGTGGTAAAAAAGAACATTTTGCAAAACAAACTCAGTTTGTGTTTAGCATTAGTCCCCTACTGTGTGTTTATATTCTTCGTGCCATGTACTTGCACAGTAAACATATCTCCCTCTCTGCCTTCTTTATTTGGTTCTAGAT
Source organism: Amblyomma maculatum (assembly GCF_055883805.1). Classification (NCBI taxonomy): domain Eukaryota; kingdom Metazoa; phylum Arthropoda; class Arachnida; order Ixodida; family Ixodidae; genus Amblyomma; species Amblyomma maculatum. Next base: position 18,598,211 of record NC_139353.1, on the reverse strand, counting down.
ACCTTGAAATGGCCTTTTTCCGCAATTCTTTTCCCTTACCAGTAGTGCCTTTTCTCTCTCACTCTGTTTTTACTAGTCTTTTTCCCGCATATTATTCAGTTGGCACCTCTAATGATGTAGCACTGTTTTTCAATGCAAACACGAACTATGGCTGCAATACGAAACCTGCCGCAGCGCCCATGCCTGTACACATGAAATTTCATGATGATGCGCGCTAATACAGACAACTTTATTAAAAGCAAGGCTTGTAACCATGACAGGTTTGCTTCTGCACAGGGATACCTTCTTCACGTTTACAGAATTTTGTCCTTATTCAGCTATGAGCCACCAGCAGTTCAATTCAGTTCAGTTCAGTCGTTCAGTCGTGTCCGACTCTTCGTGACCCTATGGACGTCACGCTTTCCGGTCTCTCCCTATCTTCCTAACATCACATAACTTCATCTGCAGCGCCTCGAGGATGCCATCTAACCATCGCGTTCGCACCCTACCCCTTCTCCGGCGACCCTCAACCTTTCCCAACATCAAATCTTTCTCCAGCGACTCCTCATCAGATGACCAAAGTAGCTGAGCTTTAACTTTAGAATTTGACCCTCCAATGAGCACTCACGGTTGAGCCACCAGCCGGACGGCAGGAAATGCACATAGCTGTATTCGGCGCGATGGCAAAAGTGTTTATATTTTGATCTAAATGTTTTTTGGTATAACGAATATACTTAGCTCACGAAAGGTCTTATATTGGAATGCACTTTTTGTCACAATATTACCAGATTAATGTGTTTATTTATATATCTTAAATATAGCAAATACCTTGAACTGTCCGCTTGAGCCCTATATTACCTACCAATCGTTTGCCCTACGCTTATCAAAAGCGTGAGGAGTATTATCTATAGCAGAAATAAAGATGCCACATTATTTCCATCACTACTCTCCTTCGCTAAGACATCAATGCTGCAATATCGATGACCAAAGTCAGCTGGAATTAGGGCATTTTTTGTTCACCCAGAAATGTTATCACTTTACGGTGACTGGCGGATTCTCAGCAAGACATCACTGCGATACAACAAATGCAATATTCAGGCATCTACGGGAACTATCGAATAGAGACCAGACTTAAAGCGTAAAACTAGATTTCTGCACGACCAGGGTAAGCATCGCATTTCGTGGACCAGAATGGACACTGGCATTTTTTCCTCGAGGTAAAGCATTAACTTCGGATTTTATTCTGAGAAGGCACGTGAGGTGTAGCCTCTTTTTTTATCTCGTAATGTAAGAAACAATCCCTTTGGATACCATCCCCCAGATGAGGCCTGACCATCCTTGATCAAATAAATATTTTATGGCATCATGAAGCTGTGTTATGGTGCAAAGGGGTTCTTCATTGTTTATGAAGTTAGAAACCGCATCGACTAAAAGAGTAAAAATTTATTGCTTAAAGAAAAAAAAGCAACATTCACGTCTCAGCTTCTGAACAATGAAGCACGTTGCTGTAATAAGTCGTACTTCAGGTCATGCCACTTCGTGAATACTAATGGGCTTTAGTATCTTTAGTGACGCGTTTAGAGTAAGTATCTCTTGCACTACTCTTCATTTTCGATATCGTGACGATCTCACACACCATTTACGACTGAAAAATAGTACACAGTTATGAACTTCGTGGCAGATTTATAGAAAGCGTGAAATTTGGTTAAGTTTGGCACTAAATTGCCTTTTTTTTTCGATTCCCTCCTTTTCTCTTTTCGTGCTGTCCTCGCCGCGCGGCTGTTCTTTGTTTCTCCTACCAGCTTGCAGCACTCACCAGAAAAGACTGAGGCGTTCAGTTTGAAACACGAAGGCATGCTCAGTTCTACCATCTTCTTCCGCAGTCATGTCAACATGCGAAATACTAATATAATACTCCTGTTACACGCCTATTTCTCAATCTAGAGATAGTAGTGCCCAGCAGATTAGGCGTAAGGTAGTGTTTCCGATGACAAGTGGCAATGTTCTGACTCTTCAGATATCTGCCCAAAGAAGTTCGAATTTGTTCAAGGATTAAGGATAGATTTATAGCCACAAAACCTAGGCACTGCATGCGAGATTTGCACATTCGTTTTTCTGTTGTTGCGTTAGAACGCTGCCGCTCTCCTTCAACGAAAACGAGAAATTCAAAGTACTTTCTGTGCGCTTTATTCAACAGGGAGCCCAGATATGTACGCTAAAAGATGTGAGTACCAACGATTTTTGATAAATGGAGATTTTACATTGAATCCTCTAGGAGTAATAAAGCGTATGGAATGCAGTGAGTGGTACAAGACACTGTAAAAGTTTTCCAATTGAAAACATTTGGGCGCAAAGGTATGAACATAAATGGCTTCGCTTCTGTACAGCGGTATGTGTACTCCCAAAACCAGTGCAGTATTATCTGGTACATTGGAATCGAATTGCCAGGTTTGGATTCGTGAATGCAATTTCGAGGTGTTTGGCAGCGTTTCAGAGCACATATACCCTGTTCTTATCCATTTGTTCAGGCCTCCACTTATTGAAAGTATGAAAGCAAGAATATAAATTTCTCTTCATTTTGTGTATTTTAATAAATTTGTATAATTAGTCTAATATTTGAAGCAGCCTGCCTTTCATAATAACTCCGTTCATACCGCGAGTTTGCCAACACCCGTGTGTAGGCCAAACCATCGCGCATTATATGCAGTCCTTCAGCCTCACTCGGCACAAAAGAAAACGCGTAAGTTTCATGAAGGAAGCACAAAATAGCGACTGCAAAATACGTCATGCTCATCGGAATACTACCCACAGGAGGAAGACACTCTTGACCCTAGTTTTAAACTCACTAACTAGGAGAAAAAGCCGACCTTGCTGAATTACGTAGTATTGGAGAGATGTTCGTTTTCTTGTATGTAATGTTATCATCGCTTTTTTGTTTTGGCGGCAATGCAAAGTGAAAGTATATCTTTAATGCAGTGCAGTTAGTTGCGTAGGAGCATGTCTATTTAGGTTCCAATTTTAAATGAATATATACATATTTGGGACTTTCGAAATGTTGACTCACTTCATAATTATATGGGGAAGAGTTAAAGAAAATGTTGGCCACTTCTTTCGCATGTTGGTATATGTTGGTGCACTAATGCTTTCTTCAGACACTGCTGAACTCAAGTACTTTACTGTTCACCTCTGAGTTTATTTCGCACTGCTTGGGTGAAAACGTGTGCACTGAATTCTTGTTTTTGTGTAGCTTTAGTTTATAATACGCACGCGCCGTTTACTTTTTTTTTTCTGGTTGGGTAGTTCTTACAATCATATCTACACATGCATTCACCATTCGTGCTTTCACTTCTTTTTCAAGTAATTATTCTGTGAAGGCGATAACGCTTAACCAAGGCCCCAAATATCGGCAAGAATAGATGTCGCGTAGCTCCTTAAAACAGAGAGTATAGCATGACGATGTAAAGAGCGAGAGATATGTGATAAAGGCATTATTGCGATGCGGTGTGCTGTTTATTAGTGTTCGCGGGCGCGAAAGGCCGCCTTATATCAGCTCTGCCCAAAAGCAGGGTCCTGAGCCTGACATTTATGGCACCGTTGGTTTGGCAACTATACAACAGCGGTCAAATAGGGGACACGACTCATTGTTATGTGCAGGACACCGACGCCATGTAATTAAATGTCTGCTGCTTGCATAACACAAAACCACAAAGCACGTAAAGCAGATCCTTCACCTCCGTTTGCATAGCTCCTCTTAGATATAAGCACCCTCTAGCGCCTGCCGCAAAGGTAGGTCCGGCTTTCAGAAGCCCTGAGGACAGCTGCGACATAGCTGGCCAGAAATTTTAGGCTGTGTGTACGAGGTGAGAGATAAAAAGATATAATGGTTCAAGTGCTATGGTGATGACTCCTTAGATCCGGTATGACATTGTAGGTGGCATATACTAGCCATTTATTACCAAGACAAAGAAGCAGGACCGCGATCAAATTTCAGCAGTGATTGGGCTTGTTTTTCGATCCCTCTGTAGCACGGGATAAGTAATAATTAGAATTGTCCCGGCCTCTTTTCCGGTGCCTAATGTGCGTCAGAGCCTGTCTGACGCGACATGAAAGAACATCCTTTTGACTTCCCCTACAGTTATTCGCTGCAATCTCTGTATTAAAGGTATCCGATTAAAATTCGCTAATTAGGCGCTGCCACTGGCAAATGGTGTTTTTTTATCATTGGAATGCCTCAGGGGTGTTTAGCAAAATTGCGCAACCCTACTGCACAACACTATCGCACAACAGTACACCCTAAACACGAGGGACCGCCTAAAGTAACCGAATGTCCTGGAAGGGACAACTGGTTTTCTGAATTATAAGCCCCTCTAACTGCGATTACTTCTGCCCTCTGTTTCTAAACACTAACATGTACTTTACTTCAGAATTAGAGACTTGTCTATCATATATCTGTTTTGCTTACACCTACAACTACAACCCTGCGTGCCCACTACATCAATCTGTATTAAATACCATTTGTTAACTTTTATGAGTACTGGCTGAAAAATGAATGTGGGATGCGAATTTTCGATGCGAAATGTGTGGTACAACAGTGTCTCAAATGCTCTTCCGGTAAAAACTAAATCTCGCTTTTTCAACGAGAATAGCGTCATAAACATGGCTTTAGTTAAGTCCAGCTGTATTAACCGCAGGCCTGCAACAAATTACCTACATGAATTATTACACTGCGCCAAAAAAAAAAACGTTCGAAATGCGTCTTCTACATTTCCGACCATACTAAGCATACTAATAAGCAGTAATTGAAGAAGTGTAAGAGTAGTGGGATCAGTTGGTGCAGCGTTATACGAAAACGTGAAAAGGCATAAGTGCAAAGATGTCGGGCTATACACGACTCCAAGTAATGGAGATTAAAAGAAAATAGGGCCATTCGGATGGGTCATCCATCGAAGCCAGCACCTTCGAATTGCGTTACGGCCACTCTCCGCAAAAGCCAAAAAGGACTGTTGGTTCGAACTGAATAAAGATGTAAGTAGTGAAAGCGCGATGCGATCGTAAGAGACCCCGTAAGGTTGTCGCTTTCAACTCGTCAGTAAATATTTATAGCAAATGCACTATACCAGGAATAAAGTTAATCTTTTTTAAGTGTACAATATTCGTGCGATGTCACCAGAAAATGACTGGGGCTCAATCCCTCTGAACCAATTTTAAAGAGCGCAAACTCGATTATGCATGGTCAGACACTATTTTCTGTGCACATGTTTAACTCCTCCGTGGCTGGGAACGTCGAGGAACCGCGGCCAAAGCACTGGTTCCAGAGCGCGACTTCTCCTTGGCTGTCTGTGAACCTGAAGGACACCAGAGTCGGGTCTAGACGACACAAAGCCGTCGAGGGTATTTTGTAGAGAGAGGTTCCAGGAGGCAAGCCGGATGTGCAGAGGTGGCGGTGGAGGTAAATGGCCCGCATGAGACTATCGTAGGTAAATGGTAGGAGGGAAATACCACAGGGATTTTATGCTTTTTCTTTAATTCGAAGGAGGCGGAGTTGTAGGCTGATATTTGCTAACAGATTACTGTGACTAATTAAGAGAATTGTCCTCCCTGGTTTTCGCAGACAGCGGAAGAGATTAAGAAAGTTCTGGTAAGTAAATACACTTCATTTTCATACATTATTAGTAATTTATAAATATCATCCCGTTCTGCAACTTTTAAAACTGGCACCTGTGCCCAGGAATGAAAGATGATCCAAGGAGGCCTTTCTTTTTTTTTTAAATCTTTATAGCAGTTATTCGTGACTTTTTTCAGGCAAACACTAGCTTCTGTAGGGTCGTGCCGTTACTAATTTGTACTTATCCACTTTCCTAGTTACTGCTCGAACTTTAATGTAACGACATTTCTAGCTGTACATAATCTATTGAAGATTAAGGTTTGAAGTTGAAAGTTTATTTGCGAATCAAAAAACAACGTACAGGAATATACAGCGAAAGGTCCCATGGTACAAGACCGCGGGTTGGACCTCCCATGGTAATAGATTTCGATAGGCAACGTAAATAATAATATTATTGCAAGAAACATTTTGAAGCAACACTGAAAATAAATAACGAAATACATAGTAAAGAGTGCATTGCCGACAGATTTAGTTACAAAAATAGAATACAGAAACAAGTACAAAAATACTTACGAATTCCGCCACACAAAGAACAAATAATAAAGAAATCACAATTAAGAACAAAAATGTTTAGTTTCAACTTGAACAAAGAAAGTGTATTCGTTTGCTTAATGTCGAAATTCAAAGAATTCAACAGTGATATGGACAAAAATTGAAGGCATTGTTTCCCGTAGTTAGTACTGGCCTTAGGTAGTAGCAAAATATTACGTAGAGCGAACCGTGTAACGCTGTTGTTTTTGATCGTGTCGAGAGGAAAAATGCTAAATGGGAGCTGATGGTGACGAATCCTAAAGAATAGAATACCGATATTATAAAGATAAAGAGCTGAGAGGGTAGAGCATTTAAATCCATGAACAAAATGTGCAACGGTGGCATTCGAGGGGAGGAGGTTATGATGCGTATGGCTTGCTTTTGCAGTTTTATTAATGGCCAAAGATGAACATGAACATGGTAGGCGTTACCACAGGATGAAGTGCCGTAGTTTAAGTGGCTGTGAACGAATGCGTAGTAAAATGATGGTAACGTCTGGATTATGAAATAGAATCGGGCTTTGATTAGTGCGCGTAACCCATATAAAATTTTCTTGCAAGTTTCCGCTATATAATAATGGAATTTTAGGTGAGGATCAATAACAACACCTAGAAACGAAATTCGGTCTTGTGACGCGATGGCTGTGGAATTGAAGTATAGTAGTGGTGAAACAGGCAATGGCTTCTGAGGGGGATGGAAAATCTGAAAGCAAGTCTTAGTAACATTCACAGTAAGGCGGTTAATATGGCACCAATTCTCAAGAGAATTAATGCGTCATGGTGCGATGTTATCATGGTAGAGTCATCTGCGTATAATATACTATTGCAATGCCTAAAGCAGAATGGCAAATCGTTAATATACAGTAGAAACAATACAGGGCCTAGAAAAGAACCCTGTAGAACCCCTTTGCTAGTGAGAGCTTTGTTAGATGCAGGGTTATTAATACAGACTATGTCCTCTCGGTCACGAAGAAAGCTCTTCAAAAGCATTAGTGGAGGTCCTGATATGCCGTACTACTCTAGTTTCTGAAACGAGATGGAGTGATCGATGGAATCAAATGATTTGCTGAAATCAATAAAACCTGCACCTGAAACCTTTCCTTTATCGATAGCAAGCCTAATGTAATCTATGAGAGAAGCTATGGCAGTATCTGTAGATAGTCCGTGCCGAAAACTATTTTGAGTATATTTCAATATGTTGTATTTTTAAATATATCCTGACAACCTTATTTCAAAAAATGTTTCTAAAATTATGTAAAAAAAAAGGAAGAATGGCAATTGGTCGATAATTATTTTATGAACACTGGCATTATTTTCGCTGTCTTGAGCTGCTGTGGATAACTACCACTTAAAAAAAAAACAAGATTGAAGATGTGGCTGAGAACTGGTGCGAGCATTGAACGGATAATGTTCACATGTTTTTCATGGATGTTGTCAACGCCGGGACCGGTCATCTTTAACTTAATAATTCGAATACTTCTGGGCAAGTGCGGGCAAGAAAGAGGGAATGGGGGCAGCGCTCAAGAGAAGGTGTGCATGACGAAGAGCAAGGAAAATTAGACGAGTTCAAAAAATATAATTGCAAAATATGTTCGCTATTACTTCAGGATTAGTTAAAAGAACACCATCGTGGAAAATAGATTTAACTGCATTGGGTGACTTTGCAATGTTCAAAAACTCATCAGGAAACTGCCATTTTCGCTTAGAATTATTAGAGTGCTTGGATAATTGGTTTTTATAATAGCTTCATTTAGCTTTTTTTACAAGAGATGATAGTATACTAGAATACCTGATGTATCGCGATTTAAGACTAAGAATAAATGGCTGGCGTTTAGTTTTCTTATACATGTCTTTTTTTCTGCAGTGAGTTTAAGAGGGCGGTAGTTATCCATGGGGAAAGAGGGGTATTACACTTTCGCGAGGATGATCGAAGTGACGAGCATATATTAATTCCTGATACGATTATAGTCGACAGCTCATGAAGAGCCACTTCTGGTTTCGCGATACCCAAAATGAATGAAAGATCGGTGTTAGATATGGTTTCAATGTATTTTTCACTATTAAAAACTAATTTATGTGTAGACTTGTGATTAATACCTTGAGATGATAGTGCGTAAAATAATATCGGCAAATGATCAGTGATATTACATTCTACCATGCCGCCTTAAGGAGCGATGGGAAAATTAGAGAGAATGTGATTAAGTAAGGAATGCAAGCCGTGGTATGTACAACGTGTAGGGGTGATAATCAAATTTCCGTAATCATAGCTGTAGAAACAGGTCATGTAGTCGATACTGATAGGATTAGTCAAGTCAAGCAAATTAATGTTAAAGTCCTCCGTGATGAAGACATTATTCCATATTCATTATTCCATTAGTCCGCCTTTCTGAACAGATCGCGTTTTAAACAGTTTAGGGTTGCATTTCCTTCCTTTTCCCCACCACCGTCACTGGTTAGGTTGCTCGAAATCAAAGCATAAGGTGGCGGGTCTAATCTCGGCCGCTGCGGCCACTTTTCGATATAGCCAGGAAGCAAGATCAGAATTTCCAAAGCCCTACACTACGGCGTATCTCATGTTCTGAGTCACTTTCGAACGTTAAATCCCCGGAAAGAAAATCAATTCCCACATTTCTTTCACTGCGGGTAAGCCTACCGGCTCTGAAACAGACTTGAAGGAGTAGCTGGAAAGACATGCGGGCCTGACTCCCATTGCAACAAATCGAAAAAATATCCTCGCGCTCAATATTTCTTCTTCCCTACTGTTGCGATTCTGAAACCTCTAAAGAAAAATTCGCATGGCATAGGCACTCCCTCGTTCAAATTGCGGAGTCATCCAACAACAAAAGCGATATATTTCTTTTTAAATCATCATTCACAATTTAAAAAAAGATGATATGCCTATTGAAGTTAGCAAAGGATTCCGATATTTTCTGCTGCAGAGGTAATGTTCTTGTTCAGACTTCTCTATACTCTTCAAGCACTTAGTCTTTTATTACACAGTTCGTTCACCTACAGCTTCTGTTTATTGTGAACATGACGCATAATAGGGAAACATGTCGAAAACATTTTCTTAATTTAAATTCTAAGAGAATAAGCACTGTATCACTTAAAGAAACTAATCTGCCTTTAAGTTTAAGATAACTTGATGTTTCCCATACCTATGGCTATCAACTATACCAGTTGATAGACATATGACAGTAAAATATGGCATGGCAGCGTCGAACGGTTTTTCTTGTCTGTACTTGTCCACTGTGTGCAGTGAGAATAAAGCGTTATAGCCTTGGCATGCACTATTTTGGGACAATTCTGTATCTAGAGCATCATATTTAGCGGCTGTTGACACAACATTTAAAACTATTTAATTCTTGAACACGTCGATTGGATTCAGAATTTCAAGACCTTAATCTAAATGCTTTAAATGTTACGTATCGCGCATTTGGTCCGGATTTGAAGTAAAGAAGCGCTAGGCCTAAATACTCTGCACAGGCCATAGAGTTTCTTACTCTTACCTAGAGGGAAAGCTGTGCTGCCGTCTATGGGAGCTTACATGGAGTTTTCAGACGCCAGTTCAGCCACCATGGGCGCTCAAAGCATCATGGGCCGGAGAGCTACCGAGTGCAGAACTACAACTTTTGGCCAAAACTAATGCAAAGATAAACGTTGTTCTACCGTAAATAATGTCCTAAGATTGAATATTGTGACTATAAATTACAAATAGAGAGAGAAACAGAATGCCAGTGTGAGATTTATCCAATATAAGCGATGACTCTTTCTCCTATTGGCTTAGTTTTGAGAGCAGCACAAATACCAATATTTCGCACTTAATAGGCAAACTTTGAAATAAAAAAACGCTATGAAAATATTTATGGCTGTACAATCACTTAAGAAAGTTTTTAGTGGAATTTCGGGAAACAGAAACCATTTATTGACGACGTCTGCTTTAGCGCCTTCGCTACTATGGCTTTCGCGGTCTATGTACGCACCTTCAGATGATGATGATGACAAAAAAGAAACATCGCAGTAACGCCACTCCACGTACCCGAGAAAAACCGACTGTCCCGCAACAAGTAGCACACCGGCCCATGATTCTTAGCGCGCCCATGGTGGCTGAAGTGCAGCGCCCTCAGCTTTCCCTCTAGGTAGTGTAAGGAACTCTATGGCACAGGCTGAAGGATATTGAAATTTTCCGAGAAATTACTCAGTTTTAGCCATTGGCTCCGAGAAATACGAAAAGACGAAGCCAGCCTAAAGCTATGCTCTTAACGACTGCAGTCATCAGAGCTGAGTGTGTCAGAGAGATGGAACAAAGGCGCCTTTCCTACTTGTGACAAAAACTATGGCATCATTTTTCTCCTGTAAATTTTTCATTTCTGTGTCTTTGTTGCACAACTCCGCCACAGAGATCACACAGCATGCGTTAGCATCACGCAACGCGTCGTGCGATTTGGAACACGGTGCGCTGCTGTTGAACCTAGAGGCGAATGGTGGCAGCAGAGGCAAGGTGGTGTTGGTAGTTATGTCGAGAAGCATGAGGCATGATTAGTCTTTCGCAAAATTACTCGGCCACTTGTTCGGTGTTGTTGCATGTTTTAAAAGGAAATATAACCACTACCTGTGCCTGATTATGAAAGTACCATTTGACATTATAGCCTTACACGGAACACAAATTCAGTGAAGCTCTCCAGAGGCACGCTTCAACTTCATTGGTTTAGGATCAATGAGGATATATCTCATTCTATACTGAATTGAAAATTTCAGGGAAGCACGATTATCAATCGGAACTCATGGATGTACTTTGCTTACAGTCGGTGTTTTAATGAATTTAGCAGCTTCAACATATGCCTCAACTGCTATAAATGATATGATTTATCCAGTCAAGTTATGTAGACAGTTTACAGCAGTGGACCACAAATCGTTTTGAATTTCTCAAAGTAGATTTACTTTTAAAATAACTCTTAGCCTTCCGACAAATGTCAGTGGTCTAACTTTTCACCTACAGTACGCCAATTCCATGCCCTTTGTACAGCAGGTAATAGCACGCATGGTTATAATTTATAGATTCGCAAGGAAAGGCTAAACATTTTTAAGAAAATTATGCAGCGTAATGGGACGTCACACAAAAGAAACACTCAGGATAGAGGCAGACACAACACAGAGCCAACCCTGAAAACTTAGTGCTTGACATTCCAGCTCAGATGCTAAGATCCTGCTTCTGCGTTTGGTGCGCCAAAAAGAAAAGCTTGCATTTCTTCTAGGCCAAATATTGATCCACGAAAGATATCATTCAATGAATGTAAATATCAACAGCGCAGGTGTTGGCTTGCTGCTATTTTTGTAGTCTGCAGTCTAAAGAAAATAACTTGCATGACGAAAAGAACCATGTCAGAGAAGCTCTGATTTCCAGCCCTATTTCATTCAATGCTACCAGCATTTTTATATGCATAGTGTTCTTTTATTATATCCCTATTAGAGGGAGCCTTACGAAATTTAAGATTACTTTCTCTGCATATGACAAAATGTATACAGAAATTGTTCAATCGTGACATGGGCCACTCAAACAATTTCCGCTCTTTTAACCAGATATTTGATGACTGACGGCATGTTTGTGTTACCCCACAGAAACATACCCTGCGCTTCAACTGTAGAAACATACAGTCACTTATACATCAATTACAATTGCTTAGCTATCCCTTGATGAGATGTCTAGTGCCAATGCGCGGCAGAGCACACAGTATTTTAAACAGCCGTTCCTTAAGAGAGCGAAATACAGTTGGCAGTCAAACAGAATATACGAAGTCGTGACAAGATTGCATGATTTCTTGTTATCCAGGCTGCACTTAGGTCCATCTCTGTGTTTTCTAGGAAGATTCCCCAAGCGGAGATGACAGTATCGATCGAAGAATTTCATAAAGATGTTCAGTCTTCGAAAGCCGAATCTGGATTTGGGGCACTTGTAAATTGTAACTCAAAGTCACTGCACTTGGGATAGAAAAGGGGAAATAAAATAAAAAGTGAATTTTCTCAATTCAGTGTTTCGCTTACTTTTCTATATGAATGTTATAAATTAAGCGTGCATTATGTAGCATTCTAGGATCGAAGCAGCCCATTATCCAGATGGGCATGAGTAGAATGTCAGGCCCACAAAATAGATTCACCTTGCGAATTCGTCAGTACGGTAGAATTTGTTGCAATATTAAATCCCTACGGAGGACCAATTGCCTACACATGACTACTTTCACGGCAGTATCTACCCGAAATCTATCTATTTGTAACTTGTGCTGCTTGTAAAGCCATTCATCCCTGATACCCATGGGAGTGTAGCTCCCGTCCTGTAGTGCATTTTATGCATTTAAAATGGGGCTGAGAATCGCATTTATTTAGCAGTTTTATCATTCCATGTTAAACGCCGCAACCCGGCTGTGGGAGTGTGAAGACGACCTCGGCAATTTTCCCACACGTATACCGCGAGTGAAAAGGTCATTCTGCTGTACGGTAAGAGTGCGGGACAGTGGTGTTCCATTATGTACGAATATCAGCGCAACACAGCAAACGATACAACTTGTGTGTCATCGTTGTCTAAGTCGTATAGTTTTCTGCGCTGCGCTGATGTTAGTACATAAATTTCTGCACGCTGCAAAACGTTTTCAGCTCGCGTTCTTTGCGTTCGTGTACATCTACAATCCCAGTGTGGCATCGCTGCTTTGCCTACGACGTCGTAAGGTGATGCGCACTGGGACAACACCAGCTACACTACTACAAGGCCTGTGCAAGCTTATGTGACGTCATCGTAGTGAGATCATACTGAAAATCGGCTTCACCCTAGGCGGTTGCGTTTTTTTTTTTTTTTTATTCGACGCTGCTCTGGAGCTATCTCTTGAAATATATAGTGCTAGCGATGAAGAGGGTTATACTTGTGCTACCTATGTTATCTAATACTGCCACTCTTTTGAAGTATATGAAAAGTTTGACACACCTGGCATTTAATTCAATAGCAGAAATGTAGTTGCGAGGAAATTTTCCCCTTCGTTCAGAGTTACTTGAATAAACATTAAGAGAGGCACGAAAATCATCTGAGGGCACATTTATTGTTAGATGAATAGATAAAGCTAAGAATTGTAAGTAGAGATATTACTCAGAACGGTGACCCTGACGACACTCAGTGTAGATTGTCGTGAATACGAGGTTGCTTTCACAGAAGTACTGGTCACAAAGCTGTGTACGTAATTATAACAAAAGCTGCTTAAGCTGGGAGCAGTGATAGCCATGAGTATACTATATTAACGCATTGAGCAGCTAACTCGACTTTAACTCAGTCATTTACTACGGCAACTACGATCACGTGGCCACTAGCGAAATAAAATTGTTTCCATAAGAAAATTATTTAGGTTGCAAAACAATTTTGTTCTACACTCAAAACAGGGCGAATGCTACTCGATTATTAGTAGCTGTGCTGTCCAAGTTGTGTGCTCGATATGGGCACGTCTACGCTTTAATACACTGTGCTAAATCAAATAGCAGTGAATAACAGCACGAGTATAGGAAGCAAGCAAGAACGCTTTCTCACCACAGTGCACTTCATCGGTAATAAGTATTTCCACGGCACAGCCTTTGTCCACGCTGCATTTTGAGCCGAGTCCGACGGAAACTTGTACGTTTGAGGCTTTGGATCCATTGGCACGGTTAGAACGACAGTTTAGCGCACAACACCCAGACAGTTTCCCTTGCTCGCAAGCACCTATGCAGCACGGATTAGGAACACAGCAAACACAGGCTGAAGACACGCACACTCAGGCCGAGTCGTTTCAGATCGCCTTGCTTGCGTACGCTTGAGCTCGGTGCCGCCGATCTATCCCAAGATCTCACTGTCGTGACGTAGGACTAGTGGAAAGAGGGACTTGCGCTGGCCTTCTCTTAGTCTAGGTGGTGTTGACTGGGACCCAAAAGTGTTATCACGCCCGTGCAGCCAAGCCTCTCTGGAGCAGTTGACCCTTGACGATGGTAGAAACTTACAGAACTTTGCCACGGTATAAATGCGTTCAAAAAACCGCGGCGTTAGAAGAAAGACCAAGGGACAAAAGCAGCATGTAAGCATTTATGGTGTGAAATCTCGACTTTGCTTGACGAAATAAAATTTTCGGTGGCACGCAGGGACGCACTCGGCGATCTGCAGAGAAGCGCGAGGGTATTGCTCACGACACTCAAGAATGAGTTGGCGAATGCGACAAAGATAAACTGCGACAGACTGCCGTATTCTGTCACAGCCATCAATACAGTCAAAGGTGAAGCGAAGCAATAAGCCAAACGACAATTGTACGCGTAATAAAATTATCCGACACGCACAACTACTGTAAGCTCGCTGCGAGTTTTACGTAAAGAGCCTCAATTCTGTCGCGCAAAAAGCGCTAAAGGAAGGCTGGGCTTCAAAGCAAGTAGACATACCTGAGCGGCTACTACATGATGCCTGGAGTTCATCTCAGAAAAAAGGGCGAATCAGTCTTCGTAGACGCTGCATTTCGCCTACTCAAAGGTTATCTGTATGACGTTGTTCAGTGGCCAATGGAGCACACAATCAGGCTTGGAATCATTCATCCAAAATATGACAAACGATTCCTCCCGTACTGTAAGCCAAACATTCGTGCACGAACTTTCAAAGGCTTGTGGTAGAAGCAGGTAACGTAGCAACGATTCTTATAGCTTACGCTCGTGACTATATCGGCAGTTTGTAATAGATGGCATCTTTCTTGAAGTATTTTAGGCGTTGGAATGTCGATATTTTGTTCACCACGTCTGACACGTTTTCTCGTGTTTCCACGACAGTGTTTTTGAAGTATATGCAGTGCCTTATAAGGCCATCAATAAGAATGCTTTTGCCTTCTTATCGGCTCATCTTCCGGCGCCATATCATTAATGGTATTGTGACTGGCAGGAAATACTGGAGTGGGTTGCCATTACCTTCTCCAGTGAATCACATTTTGTCAGAACTCTCTGCCGTGACCTGTCTATCTATGGAACTTTTACCAGCTTACAAAAAAAGTCAAATGAACGGTTTGCAGGTTCTGTTCACCGCTAAATCTCACAGGGTGGGATGCCCTCTAAGGGTAATCATTTCTGAACTTTATTCTTGGCAGAAAAGTGTTCCTATTTTTCTGCAGGACAAGTTATGCCTCTTGGAAGTCAACTATCTATTTGTAGTTAGGAATTCTGAGAGCCTAGTAAAGTTTCTGGCAACAGTTTAACCAAATACATGACTACAATGTCTGTCGGCATAGAATACCCTTATTATTCCCTGCCCCATGGCCAGCTGTTTTCAGGTGTAGAAGACAGCATTGGTTTTAGTTTTGTAGCGTTTAAGAATGCTGCTGATGTATTAGTGGCAGGATTCACCCAAATGTTGAATGATTATTTGTCATCAACCTATGCTAAGTGAAACAGTGATGTTCATTTACAGAAACAAGTAATCAGCATAGGGTCCTGCTTGGCGCCGGTCCTTAGAGACCTGTTTTTAGCCGACTATGGCAGGTTGGTTGCTACCCACCTTCAGGAGTTAAGTTATAAATGTGTGTCGTACCGTTGACGATTTTCTTTTTTTTTTTTAGTTAGGCAATTGCCCAGTGAGCGTTGGACATGACTTTATCCCTATTTTAAAACATTTCAAAAAGAACTTTCGTCCACTTGAGGCGACCCATGAGCTAACCGCGGACAACAAATTCTAGTTTAAGATTTAATGGTAATATAGTGGCTACCTAAGTGAGCTGCTACTACCACCCTAGGGTTATCAAACCACTCCTGTCATATTCATTATCCCACACGAAGCTTGTGAAAAAGGCAATAGTGATCATGTGCTTTACCAACGTCATGAAAAAAACCTTGACCTCCAATTGATGCCCACCAGATTTAGCGAGCAGGCCAGTCGCCTTTCTAAAGCTGGTTATCCCAAACATATGTTATTTCGGTGCCAGAAGGCTTGGTGAAGAAGTTTCGGGAGATTTGTTCGGAGCAATCCAGGAATAGTAGAGAGACGGCTATGACTCCTTGTATGCACGACATTTCACACAGACTCATGAGAGTGGCCAAGAAGGCCAATGTGAGGCTGGATTTCTTTGCCCCAGACAAGTTGTAAAAAGTGTGCACAATCACAAACCCGGTTCAAAGTCGCTTAAAGGGATACACTAAGAGGCATAAAAGTAAATTTGTGGAGTGCACACAAGGGGAGGTATTGCGTCTTCATTTGACTTGTGGCTGGGTATACACAGTACAAACCAGCAGATGTTTAAATGAAAGACTGACAGAACACAAGCGCAACGTGGAACATTCAAGGAAGGGCAACTTGTCTGAAAACTGCTATGACTTCCCTAGTTGAACATGTAAGCCATTATTCGAGCAGTGCATTATTGAGGCAAGGAGCAGAAATCGTTTCATGCTTTAAATAATCAAGGCACGTTTGACTCTCAAATCGGGCTGTGTGCATTGGAACTTCGTTGATGTATTTGTCCAAATATTCAGTCACAAATTAGTGCGCCATCCTGTGTGTATCTCCGTCCCTGTCTTGTTTGCGCTTCAGGCTTCGAAAAAATGAGCAAACGCCACCAATTATCCCAAGAAACAACCTTGTTAGACAAGTGAATCTGGGTTTTTTGCTTATGAAGCGTTTAGTAAATTCGCGGATTGTTTCGGCAAAGTTCATATTTAGCACAACGAGCCGGACTTTTTGCTGCATGTCTTCATACGCTCCGTCGCATTGACAACAAACTTCAGGACTCCGAAATGCGTCACTTGCATTCGCGGTTGTGAAGGGGCTTTGCATGTTGTACACTCCGGTTTCATGAAACTGGTCTGGTGTTGTTTGAAAATTTTGCCGCTACAGCTTGTCCTTCGAAAAATTTAGACATCATCTTCATTTGTTGAGGATATGTGGTGTATATGTGTATACGGTGTATATGTGTCCTGACATGAATGTACTCGTCACACTTGCGACATTTACCGCTACGGCTTGTCTTTCAAAATATTGAAGGACAAATCCCTTTCACTTATTGAGAATATGCGATTATATTTGTCGACGATTATCGAAGCCTTTATTATTTCTTTCTCAGTAAGGTGGAAAGCTTTATTAAAACTAAAGCTTCCATGGACTAGCTGCGGCGCGTTTCACGTACGGCGCGGTTTGACCTTCAGCTGACCTTGAGCCGCATGCTTCGCAGCCTGCTCGCCATCCGCTTCTTTTTCGGACTTTTGATGCACGGAGCGGGCGGCACTATTCTTGTCCTGCTGCTGCTTCGCTTATTTTACATCGCACCCCTGCTCCTCCTTCTTCTTCACATACCAGCCAAACTTCATTCATAGCGGTATATATCGCCGGTCTCCGCGGAGCGCCGCACGTGACGTAATCACTTAGCTATGCTCCTCAGTGCGCATGCCCGGTGCGCTTCGGTTGCTGAGCTACAGCGGGTAATACAAGCTTTGGAGCAGCTGGTCGCTTGCGCAAGCTGAAAATTGCTGCGATTCTGTAGTGATATTTCTGAAATTATTCTTCCTTGCCTCTACCGTAATGTCGCCATCCTCAGTTAGAGCTGAATACCTATTCTGTAGCGAGATCCTGAACTCTTCTGCCCTCCCCCTCACCGCTAATTCGTTGATGGGTTTCTTTCTTACTAATCTATTGCGTTCCTTCTTCAGATTTAGGCTAATTCGGGACCTCACCATCCTGTGGTCACTGCATCGCACTTTCCCAATTACCTCTACATCCTGCACAATGGCGGGGGTTGAACACATTATGAAGTCGATTTCATTTTTAGTCTCTCCGTTAGGACTTTTCCATGTCCATTTCCGGTTGTTCCGTTTGCTGAAGAAGGTATTCATGATTCGTAAGTTATTGCGCTCTGCAAACTCAACTAGTAACTCCCCCCTGCTATTCCTAAAACCAATGCCGTAGTCACCTACTGCCTTGTCTCCTGCCTGTTTTTTCCCTACCTTGGCATTGAAGTCGCCCATTAGTACAGTATACTGCGCTTTTACTTTTCGCATTGCCGATTCTACATCTTCATAGAAGCTTTCAACTGCCTGGTCATCATAACTACATGTAGGTGCATAGGTCTGTACAACCTTCAGTTTATACCGCTTATTAAGCCTAATTACGATGCCTGCAACTCTCTCATTAATACTATAGAATCCATCTATATTACCCGCTAGATACTTATTGACAAGGAAACCTAGTCCTAGTTGTCGCCTCTCCGGTAAACCTCGATAACACAGTACATGCCCATCTTTCAGTACAGTATATGCCTCATTCGGCCTCCTAACCTCACTAAGCCCTATGACATCCCATTTCATGCCCTCTAGTTCCTCTAACAGCACTGCTAAACTAGCTTCACTAGCTAGGGTTCTAGCATTGAACGTTGCCAGGGTCAGTTTCCAATGGCGGCCTGTCCAGCGGAGCCAGGCTTTCTAGCACCCCCTGCTGCGTCACAGGTCTGACCGCCGCCGCGGTCAGTTGTTCCGCAGCCGCTGGTGACTGAGGGCCGGGGTTTTATGGAGCTTATCATAGGAGGTTGTGGCCAATTACTGCACCAGGGTGGCCAACTCCTGTTCTGGTGAGGGAGTGCGTTGCCGGAGGTGTTCACCGGCATCAGGTCGCACCCCAAACCTGTGTATGCAATTCCATCGACACGCGGATTTTTTTTTTTTTTTTAATCCGGTGGAGAATTGCGTGGCACCGGGATTTGAGCCCCGGTCCTCTTGCATGCGAGGCGGATGTTCTACCGCTACGCCACTGCTGTTCAGAAATATCATTACTGAGTGCGCGGTAGAGGTAGGCGGTAGGATAGTTAGAGAGGATACCGGTAAGCTGTCTAAGGAGACGAAAGATTTGATTAAGAAACGCCAGAGTATGAAAGCTTCCAATCCAACAGACCAGATCGAATTGGCCGAGATATCAAAGCTAATCAATAAGCGCAAGGTGGCCGATATAAGGAAGTATAACATGGACAAAATTGAGCATGCTGTAAAAAACGGGGGAAGCCTTAAAGCGGTAAAGAAGAAATTGGGCATAGGCAAAAACCAGATGTATGCGATAAGGGACAAAGCGGGCAACGTCATCACGAATATGGACAAGATAGTCAAAGTAGCCGAGGAGTTCTATACAGATCTCTACAGTAGCCAAAGTAGTCAGGACCGTAATGAGATTGGCGGTAGGGAAAAACAGTCAGACGTTCCACCAGTGACGAAGGACGAGGTCAAGAAAGCACTAGAAACTATAAAAAGGGGGAAATCAGCTGGAGAGGATCAGATAACTACAGATTTGCCGAAGGACGGGGGGGGATATCGTGCTAGAAAAACTGGCCACCCTGTATACGCAGTGCCTGGTGTCATCGACAGTACCGGAACCATGGAAGAACGCAAACATTATCCTCATTCACAAGAAAGGGGACTCTAAGGACCTTAAAAATCACAGACCAATCAGCTTACTGTCTGTTACGTATAAGGTATTTACTAAGGTAATCACTAATAGAATCAGGACAACCTTAGACTGCCACCAAGCAAAGGATCAAGCAGGGTTTCGGAAACGGTACTCTACTATCGATCATATCCATACCATCAATCAGGTGATAGAAGAATTCTCGGAATATAACCAGCCCTTATACATAGCATTTATTGATTACGAAAAAGTATTTGACTCAGTTGAAACCTCGGCGGTGATGCAGGCATTGCGAAATCAGGGGGTAGACGAGCCGTACGTGAAAGTGCTGGAAGATATATATAGTGGCTGCACAGCAACCATAGTTCTGCATAAAGAAAGTAACAAAATTCCCATAAAGAAAGGTGTTAGGCAAGGAGACACAATCTCCCCAGTACTGTTCACAGCTTGTTTAGAGGAAGTATTCAGAGGCTTGGAATAGGAGCAGTTAGGGATAAGGGTAGATGGAGAATACCTCAGTAATCTGCGATTTGCTGATGACATTGCCTTGCTAAGCAACTCGGGGGATGAACTGCAAATAATGATTGATGACCTAGACAGAAAAAGTAGAAAGGTAGGCTTGAAAATCAATATGCAGAAGACTAAGGTAATGTTCAACAGCCTCGGGAAGGAACAGCAGTTTACATTAGGTAGCGAAATACTGGAAGTAGTAGGCGAATATGTCTACTTAGGACAGGTAGTAACCGCAGATCCGGACCACGAAAAGGAAATAACAAGAAGAATACGATTGGGATGAAGCGCATTTGGCAAGCACTCGCAGATTATGACTAGCAGCTTACCGGTATCGCTCAAGAGGAAAGTATACAACAGTTGCATCTTGCCTGTACTCACCTATGGGGCTGAAACGTGGAGGCTAACCAAGAGAGTTCTACTTAAGTTGAGGACAACCAAGAGGGCTATGGAACGAAAAATGGTAGGGGTAACATTAAGAGATATAAACAGCGTGCAGAATGGTCAGAGAAATAACTCAAGTTACCGACATTCTAGTACAAATTAAGAAGAAGAAATGGACATGGGCAGGACATGTAGTGCGAGGAGAGGATAACCGATGGTCGCTGAGGGTAACAAACTGGAATCCAAGGGAAGGAAAGCGTAGCAGGAGGCGGTAGAAAGTTAGGTGGGCGGATGAGATTAAGAAGTTCGCAGGGGTCAAGTGGATAGAGCTAGCACAGAACCGGGTTAAGTGGAGAAATATGGGAGAGGCCTTCGCCCTGTAGTGGGTATAATCAGGCTGATGATGATGATGATGATGATGATGATGATGATGATGATGATGATGATGATATGGATGAGGCAGCAAAGCTTAGTGCGAGGGTATCCTACGCCCACCTGCATACCGAATCTGCTTATCCTGCCGACATCGCTCACCGTGAACAAGTGGCACGCAGGACAAATGAAAATGAGAGAGCTAAACGAGCGATGGAAAGTCCCGAAGAGCAAAAAGAGACACTTGCAAAGTAATGACGTGAGGCGGCAGAGAAGAAGTTGCGACAAGAGCAACAACAGTGGAAGGGTTCGGTCCCGTGCACGGCTACTACTGCTTTCGTTTGTATATCGTGGCTTAGCTGAGTTAAGTCACAGTCAGTTTTTATTTTGCAATAATAATACTTATACGAACAGCTTCTATTACAAGGCTGTCGAAGTGCACAGTTCAGGAGGCTTCGTGAACCCTTAATTGTTCTTGCTAAAAATTCTAAACGGTACGTAACGTGCTTTAAATGTATACTAAATTTTAGATCAACAGTTCAAAACTTTCTTATTGACTCCTGATAGAGACACTTACATGACATGCAGGGCATTGGTGCGTGCATTTGCGTAGCTCGGCAAATGTAGATCGCTTTTCGCTGTCAACATACCCACCTTTATTGACAACGTAATGGCCTTATTGTGCTTTAGATAATAGATGTGTTAAGCTTATGTAACGGTCGCACTTTTTTCCGTGTTAAGTAGCTCACCTTCCAAGCGTCGGAAGGAAGGTTTTAACATATTTTGCCACCAAAGAACTATTGTTAGCCTTAGCCATGGCTTAAGCACTCAGTCATGATTTTACACTGCTTCAGCTCAGACCATGCCGATTTTGTAAGCGGTGGTTCTAGTACCTCATTGAGTATACGAATACATGTTAAACGCAGAAAGAGGCAAATGCGATCAAAACATGAACTTCCAAGTTAATTTATGTTATACAAGCTTTATTCCAAAAAGGTTCTAAAATTCAGGGATTTGTAAACACGAGACAAAATATTGCTAATTGTTCGGCGCTATGGCTGTTTGAAGATGGAGGTCTGAAATGCCGTATTAATGGCTGGAGAGTCAATTCAGCACTGTCCGAGACGTCTGATATCAGTTTCCATTATCTTGGGAGTACGGGGAGCAGTTGAAGTCGGACACGTCAGTTATATTCAAATCAGGATCGTAGTATATGATTCCCGAACAGAGACCATCGACCTGGAATATACAAGGAGACATTAAAAAAGCATTGGCTATTTATATTAGCTTTAAGCGTCCGCGAAATTTTGAGCAAAACTTAAAATGTTTTTCAAACCAGAAAACATGAATTTCACATGCACGTAAACAGCCTTACATTTTTTGTACCTTGATCTAGATGAGGCTTAGGCTGCGAACAAAAGTCTACAAATGTGAACTAGGGGCCCTTGAAGATTACCAAACAGAAATCAAGCGTTTCCATGCACAATGGCGCCTGAAATAAAATGGCCGACTATTACGATGCTGAGCCTCTTCAACTTCGCATCGAGCCGAACATGTCTGTCGTGGGTTCCTTGTCTTCTGCGTGATAATATATGATCGCGACATGTTACTAATCAGCCAACTCAATTTGAGTATGACCCCTCTCTCCTTACGCCCAATGTAGCCTCCTTCATGCTTTTCACTTTACGCCTTCCATATTTCCCTCTACTGCCATGGTCCTTCTCGCTCTCTAACCGCGTCTCTATTTCCGTCTTCTATTCTTGCTCGCTTGTTCTGCATTCTTGCACTCTCCCATAATCTTCTATTTTCTTCCGGTGGCAACCATTCGGCTTCTTCACGTAGCATCACCATCAGGTTGCGCATTCTTTCACCCTTGTAATGACCTCCTCTCTTCATGACAGCTATGCTACAAATTTTTCCCGTGGCAGCTAGCCACAGTGCGGTCGTGCGCATTTCTAGGCTATCGACTCATCTCCAAATCCTCTAGCCCACCCTCTCTTGCTCTGACCTTCTTTACTATTCCTTAAATTTGGACAGAGGATTTCCATCTCCGCACTCTGCAACCAGTTAGCTATGGCAACTGGTGCTTTGCCTTGCTACTACCTCTTTAACCCTAACCTGAAATTGAAGATAAAGGGATCAAGTACAGGAAACAGAAACACAATGCCCGAAATATGTGCCAGACACAGATTACGATTACGACCGGTCAGTGGGTGGCAGATATTCGCCAAAAAGATGCGCAAGCACCTCAAACGTTATGGAACCATTTTAACACACTCGACATAAATTAGAAATCTTAATCGAACGTGATTCAGCGATGAAATATATTTGCCAGCATTAAAAGATGCCTTAATGCATGTGGCGCCAGCGCAATGCGGCATGATGCAGGCTCCTACCAAAAAGGAATTTTGACGTAGATAGAGACCAGTTAGCTTGAAGAAAGAAAAAACATAAAGAGAGCCTCTATACGCACAGCAACAAGTTTGGACACGAGAAGGAAATAAGAATAATTTTGTTGGCTGCTTGAAATGGCGCACTTAAAACTAAAGAAACCCCTTCAAGCTGACAAGGCACTTCCCGTGGGACACTATTTCAGGGACCTTCAAGACTTCTCAGACAGATGGGGTTAAGAGGCGGACGGTCTAGGATACAAATTTCGCTCCGAAACATTGAGTGTCAGGCGTTGTAATTATGAGCGCGGTACGATCGTGCAGCAATACCTATAGTTAGTGTTCAGTTAAGGCGTGCGAGCATCTCCGTATACGCATCAGTATTGTCGAAGAAAGCGAGCTAGATCACAAAGAGGAAATTATTACGACAGCAATCAAAAACAAAAATATAGGGGGACACTTAAGATCTACCTTCAAAAGTTATGACGCGATAACGTAGGCGATCACCTGACATATACAGTCCCGCTTTAACCAAGCCGCGTGGCCCATGGATTGGCGTGCCTGACTTGGCATCGAAGTGGACTGGAAAGTTAATTCTAATTCCATCTTTAAAAAGCGAATCCGCACCCCGATTCGGTAGCTCCTTGCAACTTTCAGATCTAATGTGGTCTCGATATGTATTGCTTGTATTTATTTTGATGGGAAAACGAACGGATACAAATATTACGGAGAGAGGTCACAGGACGAGCATTCAACCAATATTGACGAGGGAAAAGGCATCTGAAATACACCTGACGAGGCCTCGCCACCCGGCGACATGCATTACTTTCTCAATGCTTGCAAAAGCACTGAAGAATAGAGTACGGTATATGCAGTGTACCTTTCATCACGTGCAGGAAACACAGTAATGAAATAATGTGGTCGGAGCATTTTATAAACTCAAATGATAGGTACAACAAGGTATAAGATAATTTTCTCCAAACAATGATTAAATCGCATGATCAGTTAATTTATTACGACATAAACGGGAAGAATAAGCAACAGTTGCATATACACAAAACAATATTATAAGAAGAAACAGTGCAGCATGAACATAACAGTAATATGAATGAGAACAATTAAGGAGGCAGGTCATTTTGGTTCCCTAAGAATAAACTTTTACCCACGCCTGAAAAGCACGTGGTGACTCTGCATCCGCTGGAATGTCAACCAGTTCAGGGAATAGATACAAAAGCGCAGCGATCTGGTAGTCCAATGATTACGTGCCGTAAGAACTTCTAACGTTTCTCAGTAGACTTGAATCTTTCCTAAAAATATATGCGCATTTCGAACGACGGTACTAGTCACGAAAAGAGCTTAGATTGTTTTTGAAATGCGTGAAAATAATCAGTGCTAGACGATGTCTATATAATTGCAAGAATCTCATTTTTTAGAAACAGTGGAGGTGAGTATTCACGTAATATTGCATTTTTATGTTTCTAATTGCCTTTCTTTTGTAGAATATGGAGACATTCTAAATTACCTTTGATGACAGTGCCTCAAACTAGTATAAATTATTGTAACCTTGAGTAATCTTATAAGGGTAATTGTATTCTTAAAATAAAGCTGGAGCTAAACCACGTTGGTAGCGAACACCTACATCACTTCAGCATTCGGAGAGTTTCACCGGGTCCTTGTTCATACCATTTATGTGTTGTGTCCGGATCAAATTCTCGTGAAAATCTATGCCCAGAAATTTTTGAGTGGTCACACAATTAAAATTCGCCCCTCGAAAACGAAGTTAATATTACTGTCAAGTGCTTTGTTCCTAGCCCGAAAGATAATATAGTTCGTTTTATCTGTATTGAGTGTTTATTCTGTTGTAACCACACCGATAATTATTCGAGCCATGAGTTAGCATTCTTCATTAAGGCAGTAAGCTCATTGCCTTGACAAAATATATTAGTATAGTCAGCATATAACACTATTTCTGAGATTTGGGGCATTAACACAATATCATTTATAATATAAGAAACAGAAGAGAACCTAAGATGGAACCTTGGCGTCATTCCTTCATGCCAGCACGTTCATAAAAACTGCGATCGCACCGTTCACGATATATATTCGTAACTCCGCCTTCGTTGTTTTTTATCCAACCTCTGGGCATGTGAAAGTATTCTCACTCGCGTGTTGATTATTTTACAGGCTTGCATAAGTGATAGAGTTACGGACGAAGGAGGAAGAAGAGGGCAGTGGCGCGGGCAGGAGCTCATGCGCAAGGCCCGCACACTGATTCATTAAACGTCATCTCACGACCTTGCAGCATCTTCTCTCTGTCCTCTGTTCTCCTGTTTTCATCGGCTTGCCTCCGCGTAACAATAGCAACGAGTGCTCAACGTCAGCAACATGCCAGGCATGGGTTGCGACACTGCTGCGATAAGACTATTTGGCGGGCGAAAACGGCCATAAGCTTCGGACATAAAGATGGCATGCTACATGAACTCAACACGCTATATTCAAGATTAATCGTGACGGAATGCCTCCCGTAATTTGTGAATGTACGACAGCACGGATGTAACGTCACATTGTACGGCAATGTGTATGACGCTACGAATAGAACTGCGGGATATTTGTCGTATCTCCGACATAATTATGCAGGTTTTCGACTATTGTTTAATTGGCATTGTGTGACCAGAGAAAAACAATACGAAACCAAATAGTGCGTTTATTTCTAACTCTAATGCAGTATGCAGTAGTTCAACAAAGGTAACGAGTACTCTTTAATATGCGAAGCACTTGTATGCACGAAGCATATGGCACGAGCCACGTGCGTAGAACCATAAGCACGAAAAGTTCATTTCAGCTCCAGCGTAGGCTATTCTACATAAAAAGTAAAAATAAAGAAAGAAACCTAATAAGTGGCTGCGCAATTTGTGCTGTGCAATTTGTGGTAAGAACTTTCATCAACTATTTCGTTCTTCTGTACGCGAAATAAGCCATGTGAGCTCACCTCTCCGACTGGAACGCACTGCTGGGCAGAGTAAGTGTCCTCGCCGACCGTGCAGTTTGACGGAGCTGTAGTGAAGACGATCCTGTATTCCCGGCTTGACACCAGCTGCTTCAAAATGAATAAAGGCGACTGAGAACGACTATTCAATGTCTTCTAGCTTGCAAAGTTAAACAATTAAAGCGACTTAAATATCTGTGCGGTATCGGTAGTTGCTTAACATTTGCGTATGTCAGCCCTGGCGCTTTTCCCACAACGTTTAGTTGTTATAATACTTTTCAAATTCGTATAGAAATTCTGACACAAACACGCTCACACACAGACGCACAAACTTGTAATGCCCAGAAAACGCGGTCGCTTGCAATTCTCTGTTTTCAGCGATTATGGTGGAAGTGTTTGATTTCTTCAGTTGGAGTGGATGTCTCCGGAAATTTCGACCACCAGGGGCTCTTTAATGAGCTCTGATATTGTACAGAACCAGACCGCCTTGCAATTCAGCTCCATCAGAAAGCTGCTGCTGCGACTGGGATTTGTTGCAAAATTCGCGAAAGCTTTGAAAAATAACTTGTTGAAAATTGACAGCTTGTAAAAATTCCAGCAAGGCGCAATGTAGAGAGTTTTATATGGCAATAATTATTGATGAAAAGTAACGCAATCGATTCGTCCTGGTAATTATTAGCTACTTTTCTGGGGCTGTAATGTATCACTCTATAAGTTAAATTTAAAATGAACAAATTTTAATAAACTCGTTTACTTCTTTTCTATAACGTGTACTAGACTGTTCTTCATGAATGCCTTTGCTTACTTGTTTCCATTCAAGGTCTGTGAATACTTAATCTAAACTAGCGGTGAGCAGTACTGAGTAGTAGTTAAAAAAGGTTTCTCCTTGCCTAAGACCACTTTTATGGTAATTTTATCACTTTCTTTATTAAGGACTATGGTTGCTTTATGCAACTTTGAGAAATACTGGGCTCGAAATAGAAAAACGAATATCTTCAGGAACATACTCTTTGCAAAATATTCTGCAAAACTGTCTAAATATTAAGCTATTTAACTAAATCGCGCTAATTAACATTTTGCTCTAGTGAAAAGAAACTCTACGATCACAGTTACCTCATACTGATTTTCTGATACCCAACTCATAAATCTCGCGTATTTCTCATACGTTGCGTGATATATTTGTATGACATGAGATTAGTACGAGTTAAGTATCAGCTTGGTATGAAGAACTGATGTGTGAGGTTAATGATATCTCATATCTTTCTGATAACTTTTACAGCGCAGCTCTTTGGCGCCGGTTCGTGCGTTTCGCGTCGCTGTCGGCGTTGTTCCTCGTAACCAGCTCCGCAGCGGGCACAGCGCGCGCTCCTCTCCCCCCCCCCCCCTCCCCCTCTTCCTCCATGGCGGGACCGCGCGTGTGATGCAGCTGCGAAAGTTGATGATTATTGCAGTGATAAGCCCTGTAACACAACCTTTTTAATCCGGGGTTTATTTTTCAAATTTATTTTCAAGTTACAGGTAAATTTTTTAACTGCAATCTATTAAAATATCATTGTTAATTAAGAACCGTACGTTGCTGATCACGTCTTGTAGAAGGCTGTCGAAGCAAATATTCTGACAGAAAATGTGTGACTGCGCGTTTGGCTTATGCAGCACTGCTGCTTTTAGAGGCGCGCGCGTAAAAAATAGTTTTAAATCTGCCACATTTGCGATTTTTCCTAGCAAACGAGAAAGGTGGGGTTGGGGGCAGGAGGGAGGTACGGGCAAAGTCAAGAAGGCTGTACAGGCATTTCTCAATTTCTTCGGAAGATACAGGTGTTTCTCAATTTCTTCGGAAGATGACGTGGCTATTGAGACATGTTTACACCGATGCTCTGCAGGAGCAGGTGAAACTCAGGAGCACTTCATACGCTAACATGCGGCTGTTCGCGGGCTCTGTATTAGCGCGAGGGTTTTTCTACCGATGCTGAATTGGCACCGTGGGCTTCTTCTCTTTCCTCCAAATCATTTTGCTCCCTGTCCCGCGTCTAGGCCAGCTATCTGTGGATTGCGTTGTTAACCTCCCAGCCTTTGTGTTCTTATGTCGCTCTCTCGTGAGCGTTTCTAAGGTTTAACGTTTAGCTTCGTCTATCCTTAGCCTACGAAGCCAACTAGATCCTGACCACAACTAACAACGCCTCGGCTACAGCGCTTTCTCTCAAGCACTGACCCGAGAGTAGACTTCAGTGACATTGGCAACCGTGTCATACATGTCCTTGTTATGTGTTGTCTGGCTGGAAAGAAGGATGTTAGCCAGGTCTAGATACAGGCTTTTTCCAGGCTTCCGCTCAATCCATCCTCTTAAAATCTCCCCTTGGGAGTCACACTGAGGCACCAGCGCAGTCGTAGCGACGAGGAGAACGAAGGCGGCTTGTGTTGCCATAGTCATTCCGGCTAGTCTTCAACGCACATTCTGCGAGATATAAATGATTGTGAGAGTAACGACCGATTAGCAACTCCTTGTGCAAGGGATAAAATTGCAAAATTTGCAGACACTGCAATGCAACTCCTAGTAGAAGCATGTTCACGCTCAATAAGATAGTCGTCAGTTTGTGCTCTGTTCGAAGGTATTAAGGTAGAGCACATAGATACCATTCTACCACAATAATGTTTTAGAATGCTTTAGAAGAAACGTATGGCCCTTTTAAGACCCTTGGTTTCTCCACCTTGAGCAGCTGCTTTATTGGCAGAAAAACTGAGCGCCGCGTCTGGAAATAATATATTGTTGTTTAGGAGACGTGAATTCATCGTTAACGTTATCATCATCAGCCCTACTACACAAAACGGTTTCAGACATATTTCTGAAATAAAACTAGATGTGTTAAATTTAAAAGGTAAGAAGGGCATGCGCAATAATGGCTCGTTTTAAAACTGCCTTAAAAGTGCTCGTAATTTGTATTGCTACCTTAGTAAACCATGGAATGACCTGAATTATGATTCCATGCGTTCGAGTATAGTATCGTGTAGTGTTAGAATTTTATTACATCAGATATTAGTTCGATGTTTTGATTTATTTGTGTGACTAAATTACATTTATACAAAACTGCCACTTTTAAAACCAGTGTTGCATTCTACGAGCAGTAGCTAAAAATTGCCGGAAGATCCTAGATATGTCCCCTATTTTAAATGCTTGTAAAATTAGAGACTTACGGATGTTCGCGCTAAGCGTGATGTTGATTGCATAAGCAGGTCAGAGTGTAAAGCTTAGAATTGTTTCGGTATCAGCGTTGATTCGATGAAGATAGAGAGTTCATGCCAAGATTTGGAGACAGGAATCAGTTTCTACACGTGCTGCTCATAATTGCTTTTCCTTAATGTTGGCCTCAGGCACTGCACACACCAGGGGCCTCTGCACATATCAGCAAACGGAACGCATGTTAAGAGAGCTGTGATGTTTTCTTCGAGGAGGCAAGACTGGATCACGGAAAATTCTGTCTTACGCTGCATGTTACACTGTCTGCGCAGCAAGCACCATCAACAAACTGCCTACATAAATATAAGACCGCCTGACAGAGGAAACAAAGAAGCACGAATCAACAATTTGCCACGTAGTTCAGCAAGTGTGCTAAGACGTCCGAATAATGCATTATGGTGCGAAAGGGTAAAATACTAAAATGAGAAAGAAATTTAGGCACTACATGAAACTGTATCGTGTTGAACAAATAGGAAGTTATTCGCCGTTTGGAGTAAATGTCAAAAGGCATCTAGTTCGCTCCTGATTGGGACATTCATAAGGTTCGCCTTGAAATCATTTAAGCATTTCGAAAGCAGTGGTGAATGTTCTTGTTGCCAAGGTCATGCTCAAGCTATAGAATGATCACTTGTTGGGTCTGAGATCGCAGTAAAAGCTGGCACACCAAGATTTTTCCTTCCTGCTCACTTGAGGACATCACAATGTCCTCGCATCAGCTCCGCCATTATAAATTTTCTGTGTTTGTCTATTAGTCACTGTGGAAAACTTGAGCTTTTAAAGAAACATGAAAACTTTAAAGCTTTGCAAGGTAACCGATTCGTTCGGCAAGATTTATTGGCAAGATCGATTCGTCAAGATCGTTTTCCTTGGTCACTATAACTGATTATATTTCATGAGATGAATGTCGGTGGTTACCATATTACGACGATGAGAAGTGCTTTCCGTAATGAGAGTCCTTGAACTGCTTTGGATTTGCGCCCGTACGCAGAAGCACTGTGGCGACTCGGGGCAGACCGTAGTAGCTGCGGCCCATGAAACCCGAAGCAATTGATTTTTGCTTTTAAAACAGACTCTGCAGGATGTGGCCCGAGAAGGGAACGGAGAGCACAGCTGCATGCCGCTAGCTATTTGAAAATATACAAACAATACAGGCTTTGACTGTCGTAGCTGTTGGGTGCGATAACCCGACCATGCGACGAGGTCAGCAATGATGATTCAGTGTCTACTTGTTTGCGCCTGCTTTATTAACATACTGTGAGGTTGAACTCCTCAAAGAGTAATACCGAGTGATCCAACGGACCACAGGGGTGGCGCGGATTCACAAGCTGGAAAAGAAAATGGCCACCCCGGCAGACATCATAGTCAGCGACTGAAAACTGGCGATACGTAATTACACGTTGGGAAGAATCTCCCGACAACCAGCACGTATTGTGCAAAATTGTCAGCCCTCACAGCGCATTCGCTTAATCTGGACGCCTGCTCAAGCCTCCCTTCCTGGTAATGAGGTGACTCACAACCTAGCTCGAGAACTGTCCCGCCGAGCTGGAACGTACATCCCACCTACTATAAACCCTGGCAAGGACAGGTTGTTTTCTTATAAAAAACTTTTGAGGAATTACAGGTTTGCCAGACTCAGCTTCCCCCTACAGACAAAACGCTGTCCAAACGCCAGGCCAAAGCATGGAGTAAATTTCAAACTAGTACCTATCCAAATCCGCATTTATGTGCCGATATTAGGAAGGACTTTATTCAGACAAATGCAAAATTGTGATGTCAAAGTCAATCTAAATCATATTGTAACGGGGAAGCATTTGTTAAGACTTGCGCTGCGATGGGCAGAACCCGGCACATAGTATTCAAGGGCCGTCGAGCACCCACACTGTCCGCGTCGTAGAACAGCCCTTCATCTTTCACGCGCTCCTAGGTCGTCGTCGTCATCCGCGAGCACACCACTTCGTCGGACACGCGTTCCCGGTAACACTATCTCCATCGGCAAAATTCAATGTCCCGGTGCGTGCTAGGCGTGCGGTGTGGAGTTGTAATAATAATGTAGCGTAGTTACACGCACACAGAGTAGATGTGTTTATAGATGTTTACAAAGGGGTAGCTGACCAAACAAAGGGGTAGCTGACCAGACAAAGGTGTAGCTGACCAGACCAGCGGCGCCCAGCACGAATCACACCCACTTCGTCGTCCTCGCGTTCCCCACATTCAACACGCGAGCACAGAAGTTTGTCCTCGTCGTCCCTTGACAACATGGTTTGAGGCGGGCCACATGCACTATTTCGGAAGTGGGTGTAGAGGACGGATTTACGGCGCAGCGCTGTAATCTCATATGTTACGTCGGCCACTGGGCGTAATACACGATAAGCACCTGTGCAGTGCCACAGAGTTTTTCGCACAATCCCACACGGCGGGACGGGAGCCAGAGCAATACCAGAGATCCGGGAGGATAATGAACATCACTGTGGTGAGCGTCTTAGCGGCGTTTTTGAACCTCTTGGGAGGCAGAGAGCTTGTGACGAGCAATCTGCCGGGCGGCATCGGCTCGGGCGATGGTATCGAAGGGCAATAACGAAAAGATAGAATGGAGAGCATCCAGCAGTATTATGGCGGACAGAGTTGTATGTGAGAGTGACAATTGACAAGTGTTAGATGTGGCTCGAAAGCCTCAACGGAAGCGTCGGCCTTAAGGCTCGAGGTCTAGCGGAAGGCATCAGCAGTCCGGGCAAAGACAGGGCGCCGACTAACAAAAACAATGCTTAATACTGCATCACGTAGGAACGGCCAGAAAAGCAGGCCCAAAGAGAAAACTCACCAACTCACAAAGCAGGTGTCTCGGCGACGTCTCTTCGTCGTCTCTCGCACCGGAAGCAGCCGCTGCTTTTTATGCGCTCGGCAGTTCAGATGGAAAGGGAGGATTCATGTCAAAGCAAGCTTTGCAGACTCCGCCACTCAGTCATAGCGGCCCGGCCGGGGTGACGCTCTTTCCCTCGAGCGCTGGGCTTGGACTGCATTTGCACACACACGCACGTAGACACATGGCGAACTTGTCGAAACACGACTGCAAGAGGAAACGCGGAGCGTCCGAATGCATGGCGTTGAAATAGCCAAAATTCTCTCTGCTTTGACTGATGCTCTTGCGTTTGCTGCCTTTCGCTGCAGTCGCGTTGGTTGTCGCCTTTGTCGATGGTGGATCGTAACAGACTGCCCCACTGGGGAGGGAGATCCCGAAGGGCAAGAGACTGCATCCGTTGTACAAAGGGATTGTCGCGATGATGCTGCTCCCCACGATCGTCCTACTCCGTTTCTCTTGAGACCAGGCGGCCAGAAGATTTCTTTCGCAAGTTCTTGTTCCCAAAGCACTCTACAAAATGGCTTCCAAAAAGGTTTTAGTCGTACGCACAAGCGTCACAACTACGTTTAAAACTCAACCGATCAGCCAGCAAGCACGACACCAACTCCACTAAGTTATACAAAGCTTTATCCCTCTTATACAGCCACCTATCTTAAGGTGTAGCTTAACAGCACTTGGAAAGCGTCCACAAATTCGAAAATTATACTACAAACGTACATCACTTTCAAACACTAGCCAAGGATAATGCCGTATGTTGAAAATCCTGGGTCACGAAGGAAAACACCAAGTGACAACTTTGAGGCTTATATGCTCATGTTAGGGGCACCGATTTAAGCCATCGGGGTTACAGTTGAGACTCCTCTTTTTGTAACGCACCTCAAAAGAATAATGCTGCAAAGCGAGACTCTAACGTAAGAGGCGGCCATTTTTAGAAGGGGTTGTCTGCAGCCATTGGAGAGGGCAGTTATCCGTCTCAATGATAAACCTCGAACCGACAAGGTAGCATGATAGTTTCTGAACTGCCCACATGAGACACGCACACTCTTTCTCTGCGGCGCTGTACGCCTGCTCACGACCGGTCAGCTTGTGACTAGCATACAGGATGAGGCGTTCCTCTCCTCCCGTTTGTTTCTGGCACAGTATCAGAACCACGAACTCTTT
Organism: Amblyomma maculatum; assembly: GCF_055883805.1. NCBI lineage: Eukaryota > Metazoa > Arthropoda > Arachnida > Ixodida > Ixodidae > Amblyomma > Amblyomma maculatum. The sequence continues at coordinate 18,564,734 of NC_139353.1, read as the reverse complement.
AGTGTAATCTGGCGATCGTAGCACAAGCTGACACGTTAGAGCGCTCTTTAGTCCCAGACGATTGTTTAGGGCTCCATTTTTCTGAAAGCATCCGTCAAGGGAATCGCGATATTAGAATTCCTGAGGATGTACCTCTGATAGAAGCCGGCGACACCTAAGAAGGACCGGATATCGGTCTTTGTGCACGTCTGCAGGAAGTTTCGTATCGCGGCCACCTTTATTTCAGAAAGGTAACGATGACCCTGTCCAATCATGTGACCGAGGTAAACAACCTCAGCACGTGCCACTGGCACTTGGGAGCTTTGACCGTCAAGCCTGCTTCATGCAAGCGGGTTAGCACTGCCCGCAAGTGTTTCATAGGCTCAGACCAGGATGAGGAGAATGCCGCTGCATCGTCTAAATAAGGCAAAGCGAATTAATCGAGTCTCGGCAACACTTTGACCATGAGGCTTGAAAAGCGGCAGTTCCTTAAACCAAAACTATAAACTTTAGAAGTCTCGTCTGGCGGGCTAGTGGTGTAAGTCATTCATCTTTCAAAACTGCGCGAATAAATCAAGGACAGAGTGAGAAACACAAATACAGACACAAAGCTATTTGTGTGTGTTCCTGTGTTTCTCACTCTGTCCTTGTTTTATTCGCGCAGTTTTGAAAAATGAATTATCTAAACTTTAGAACGGAAAGCTCCCATTGGTAAAATGAACGCCGCATACCTACTAGCCTGCTCTGTTAGGGGAACCTGCCAGTAACCCCCTGAAAAGGTCTAGTATGGAAATAAACTGAGCGCTACTAAATTTCTCGATGCGCTCCTCGATGTTCGGTATCGGATAAAATTGATCCTTAGTGATGGAATTTAGCTTTCGGAAGTCTACACAAGGACGAGGGTCCTTGCCCGGTACCTCAACTAAAATCAAAGGGGAGGTGTATTATTCACTCTCACAGGCATCAATAACACCTAGCTCTAGCATTTTCTTTACCTCAGCCGCCATAATATTGTGCATATTGTGCTTGCATGGTGGCACACGGTACGCCTTGGAATGTACTGGCTTTGAGGGGGTAAGTTCAATGTCATGGGTAGGGACGGAAGTCCTAGCAGGCCTATAAGAGAACTGACCTCGAAACTATTGCAAGAGCTCGTGGAATTAGGTTTTCTGCTCAAGCGACAGCGGTGCATTAGAGACTAAGTCACTAATTAGTTGTTCGGTGTCTTCTCTGTTCGTCACTGTACCCATTCTCGGAAGCTCGATCGGAAGCTCTTCGGGCACGTTCACCATCATACACACCACTGCTTCCTTTCCTTATAGGGTTTAAGCAGATTACAACGCTAACCTTGCTGCACTTTTCGTTTCCCTGTAGACTCACCGTGTAGTTAACGTCTGACAGCTTTTGAACAAAGTTTTGAAGAAATCAGTGGTGCCACTTAATGGGCTCAAACGACTTACTTTGGCGCACATCTGGTCAGAATATCTGCATTATATTCATTTCTTCACTGACGGATCTGTGTCAGCACAGGCATTCGCTGCAGCTGTGGTCATACCAGCTCAGAAAACGACTCTACATTTCCTTTCGGGGACATAATTTTACGTCAACCGCTGCTAAACTTGTAGCCCTTAAAGAATCTATTCGCTAAACATGTGGGGAATCACCTCAAAAATGGTTTATATTACGGACTCAAAGACTACATTGCAAATTTTGGAAAACTTCTTACGCCACACTGCCTACCAGTCCCTGGCACTAAAAAAAAAGGGGGGCAAAAGCACGAAACCGTCCCACAGCTTTGATATAATCCAGCCCCAGGAACGCAACTGCCGACCACATGACAAGGAGCGAGAAAATAAACTGCCAGGTGCGCCGTTTCAAACACTTTACAAATGTAACCTGGAAACATGTTTAATAATAATATTCGGTCGAGACAGAAAAGGTATATACAGCTTGAACATTGGTACTTCGATCTCTACAAAGCCTTCGATAAAACTTTTCACGCAGCATGCATGCTGACACCTCTGTGCCAAAATCATTATCATCATCAGCCTGACTATACCCACTGCAGGGCGAAGGCCTCTCCCATATTTCTCCACTTAACCCGGTTCTGTGCTAGCTGCATCCACTTGACCCCTGCGAACTTCTTAACCTCATCCGCCCACCTAACTTTCTGCCGTCCCCTGCTACGCTTTCCTTCCCTTGGAATCCAGTTTGTTACCCTAAGCGTCCATCAGTTATCCTCTCTTCGCACTACATGTCCTGCCCATGTCCATTTCTTCTTCTTAATTTCTACTAGAATGTCGGTAACTTGAGTTATTTCTCTGACCCACTCTGCACGCTTTCTATCTCTTAATGTTACCCCTACCATTTTTCGTTCCATAGCCCTCTGGGTTTTCCTCAACTTAAGTAGAACTCTCTTGGTTAGCCTCCACGTTTCAGCCCCATAGGTGAGTACAGCTAAGATGCAACTGTTATATACTTTCCTCTTGAGCGATACCGGTAAGCTGCTAGTCATAATCTGCGAGTGCTTGCCAAATGCGCTCCATCCCAAACTTATTCTTCTTGTTATTTCCTTTTCATGGTCCGGATCTGCGGTTACTACCTGTCCTAAGTAGACATATTCGTCCACTACCTCCAGTATTTCGCTACCTAAAGCAAACTGCTGTTCCTTCCCGAGGCTGTTCAACATTACCTTAGTCTTCTGCATATTGATTTTCAAGCCTACCTTTCTACTTTTCCTGTCTAGGTCATCAATCATTATTTGCAGTTCATCCCCCGAGTTGCTTAGCAAGGCAATGTCATCAGCAAATCGCCGATTACTGAGGTATTCTCCATCTACCCTTATCCCTAACTGCTCCCATTCCAAGTCTCTGAATACTTCCTCTAAACAAGCCGTGAATAGTACTGGAGAGATTGTGTCTCCTTGCCTAACACCTTTCTTTATGGGAATTTTGTTACTTTCTTTATGCAAAACTATGGTTGCTGTGCAGCCACTATATATATCTTCCAGCACTTTCACGTACGGCTCGTCTACCCCCTGATTTCGCAATGCCTGCATCACCGCCGAGGTTTCAACTGAGTCAAATGCTTTTTCGTAATCAATGAATGCTATGTATAAGGGCTGGTTATATTCCGAGCATTTTTCTATCACCTGATTGATGGTATGGATATGATCGATAGTAGAGCACCGTTTCCGAAACCCTGCTTGATCCTTTGCTTGATTGCAGTCGAAGGTTGTCTGATTCCTTTATTCTATAGCGATTACCTTAGTAAATACCTTATACGTAACAGACAGTAAGCTGATTGGTCTGTAATTTTTAAGGTCCTTAGAGTCCCCTTTCTTGTGAATGAGGATGATGTTTGCATTCTTCCATGGTTCCGGTTCCGTCGATGACACCAGGCACTGCGTATACAAGGTGGCCAGTTTTTCTAGCACGATATCCCCCCCGTCCTTCAGCAAATCTGTAGTTATCTGATCCTTTCCAGCTGATTTCCCCCTTTTCATAGTTTCTAGTGCTTTCTTGACCTCGTCCTTCGTCACTGGTGGAACGTCTGACTGTTTTTCTCTACCGCCAATCTCGTTACCGTCCTGACTTCTTTGGCTACTGTAGAGATCTGTATAGAACTGCTCGGCTACTTTGACTATCTTGTCCATATTCGTGATGACGTTACCCGCCTTGTTCCTTATCGCATACATCTGGTTTTTGCCTATGCCCAATTTCTTCTTTACCGCTTTAAGGCTTCCCCCGTTCTTTACAGCATGCTCAATTTTCTCCATGTTATACTTCCCTATATCGGCCACCTTGCGCTTATTGATTAGCTTTGATATCTCGGCCAATTCAATCTGGTTTGTTGGATTGGAAGCTTTCATACTCTGGCGTTTCTTAATCAAATCTTTCGTCTCCTTAGACAGCTTACCGGTATCCTCTCTAACTATCCTACCGCCTACTTCTACCACACAATTAGTAATGATATCTCTGAAATTATTGTTCATTGCTTCTAGGGTAATGTCGCCATCCTCGTTTAGTGCCAAAATCATTGTACAACAAAATACGATTTTGTATTTTGTTGAGCAATGGTTCTGCGAGTGCGAAGGTGACTGACCGTTACCGAGAGGCCACATACCATTTGTTATTAATGTTACTAACAATAACACTTCACTGGCATTGAGTCAGGTGCGATGTCCCGCCCATACGCAAGGCCCACCCATCCACGCCCCAACAAGGGGTACCTTCGGGCGAACTTTCCAGGGATATGGTTGTTTTTCTTCGTCACTTGCAGCAATTTAATCAATAAGACCTCAGTCAGCAATCTGCTAAACGTAGTATTCTTGACGTATTTTTCTGGCTTGTCTTCAAAAAATAGGCAACTTAGGCATTGTGTTTTAGTGAAAGGAAGGCACGCGTCTGACCTCAATAATCTGCTGCAGTGATACATTGTCGCGAAACCAAACACCTCCTTCTGAAGTGCGCTGTCTTTCTGGCTCTCAAACGTAAAATATCACGAGCACAGCATAGCAATCATAGCATACACGTGCCTTCTAACCTTGTGGCCAGTCCAGACGCCAGGCAGCATACGTCCGCCTTTTCAAAGCGCGTTATCGCTTTGCAAAGCACTCCCGCCATCTTTTTCGAGTGGTTTGCATGCATTTCACGGCCCGACAAAAGAACACTTTCATTTCAAGCTATTGTACTTGCCTGTATCATTTACTTCGTCGCCTAGAAGCTCGTTGCCTTTAAGTGCCTCTTCGAAAAACGAGCAGCGGTACTTGGTTCGTTGATTACCTTCAACTGACTATGGCGTACACCCACTGCGGTGGAGTGGCCAAGACGCAGGTGCTGAATTGTTGTCGTTGGCCTCTTGACGAATGTCATGTACCTATCATGTGGAATTGGTCATGGTGTGTTGTTGTCAGTTCAGTTCAGTCGTTCAGTGGTGTCCGACTCTTCGTGGCCCTATTGACCATGTCACGCCACGCACACTTAATTACAGGCACACGGTTGTTGCAAAGCCAGATTGTAAAAAATAATGCAGCCATAAGAAGTGTGGTCATAATATACTACCAATCATATTGACTTTTGTGCAAAAAAAAACGGAAGAATTTCGAAAAGGGTTAACATGTTAACCTACCCGTTGCTATATGGATAATTTTACAAATAGTGCCCCAAGCAAATCCCTTGGCACTCGCAGCTTGGCGCTGAATTATACGGTACCTTCTTTTTCTCCTCTTTCTTCTTCTCCTCTCTGTACAGCTTGAGCGTACAGCGGAAGTCATTATTTTTGTTCTCTCAACTGCTATGCACAAATACGTGTCTACTGCTGCCGGTTGTTAATGGTAGCCAAATAACAGGCGGCACATACCCGCACAGAGGGATAGGCGATAGGCCAAGAATTGGGGTGCAGAGATTATTTTCTTTCTTTTCCTGCCGATTTGCTTGCTGAATTGAGTTTCTGCTTCTAAACATCACCTTGCTTCAGCATTTTGTGTCGGCAACTTAGCTTCAGAATCACTGCGGGCTAAGGCTTATGTTGTACCTTTAAAAAATTGCAAGGAAAAGAAGAGGACTAAGAGAAATGCAAGAACGCGGTATGAATTTTCCCTACGTGAAAAAATTACTATCTAGAGCCACTGGCCTCAACCGCTATCTGTCGATTGAGCTCTTTTCAGCGATTTAATTTATTTTGAGGCATTCGCCCTCCTTTTCCCGCATGCCACGAACTGCTGCTTGCGTCGCACTTTGCGCCTACTGGGCAGGCTTCGTATGACAGCCCCGGAAACGAGCGATAACATCTCTCTTTCCTGCACCCCCCCCCCCCCCCACCCTTCTGGTTGTGCGGCCGCTTTAAGTTTTATCATTTTGGAAGCTTCACTTTAACTCTCCGAAAACCAGTACAGCAACTTAGAAAGATAAGCGGTAGCCGGCTAGTCAGTGGTGCACGGTTTCAGAAAGTTAAATGCACGATAACAAACGTGGCCCTAGTGATAAAGGGCACGTGTACCCCTCGATCTGCTAGCGTGTTTTGCATTTCCTTGGTGCTGTTGCTGCTTTACTTTTTCTTTTTTTCCTCTGCACTGTTTCTTTTTCTTTTTACACAAACTGACGGGCCACACTGGTTCCTCTGCTGCGATCAGTAACATTCCGAAGTAGCTTTCTGTTCATCGTTCAAGAAACAAATTCTGTGCGAGACACGACTTTCGCTCCTAGAAGCAATGTCCAGCTCGACCGTGTCCATCCTCGTGCTCTGCCTGGCCCTTTTCGGCAGCGGAGAGGCCGGCTTTTTCGATGGCTGCTTCGACGAGGCAGACCAAAATCGTGGTCGGGACTCCTGCGTATTCGTGCCTAAAGAATGGCTCGAATCGGAGACGTATCGCAACCTCGCCCACATGGCACTGACTAACGCCACTGTTCGCCCCGATGGCACCCACCGGAACACTCTCTTCGAGGTCACCAGAGCAGCCAACCAGGTAAGCGCTCTACTTTCACGGTATACTTCCAGGTGCAGTGCACCATTATCATCGTCATTGTTAGCCCCCTTGCTGACTCCGCAGCAAACCAAAGGTTTTTCACACTAACCTGCATTTAAGTAGTCCTGCGCCACCTACGACCACCAATTGTGTCATCCATTATACCCACCTGCCCTATCCCTTGAACGGCCAATTCCGACTTAGCAGTTTCTTTGAGGCGTTGAGCACATTTTCTTTGCTTTGCACCTTCCAGTGGCTGAATTCTGTGGTGACTGTGTTTCTGTCCCATCGTTTCTTCATTGGCAGAACACCCCCTCCCCCTCTGCAGCTATATGTTATGCAACTAAGGACTAAGGAGCACTCGCACGTTGCATAGGACTGTGTGACTTGGCTCAGGTGTTCCTGCCGATGCACTTAATTTCTTGAAAGTGGGGATATATTAACTTCGTAGGTGGTCAAGGCACCTTAAGTGGGACCTACACAGAACCGTATTTAAATATGCAGGGGGTGACGTGTCTATATCTTTCCGTTCCTGAATCTTACTTCTGATTGGAAAGTTTGCAAGAATGTTTTGTGCGAATGTGCACAAAAATTGCTAAAAACTAAAAAAAAAACTAAAATCGCAAGTGTCGCGAAACGTCATGACATGCTTCGCATGAACAGGAAAAAAGGAGATCATTCTGATATGTCAATGTACTGCGTATTTGGCAGTGCCACAGAGATGCGGGTGATGTTCCAACAGCCAGACAGACGGCTCTAGCTTCCCAGTGAGTGCATTTATTTGCTTCTTGTATTTCATCGCACAGGTATCGAACGGGATAGTGACAAGAGTGGAGTTCACCACCGTCGAGAGCTTCTGCAGCAGCTCTGACGTGTACTCCAAGAAGGCCTGTCCGCCACGCAGCTCCATGGTACGGGCGCATAACGAGAGTAGTAGATATTGCTTAACGATGGTAAACTCAGAATCAGTTTGAAGGAGGCGCAGAATCTTTTTTTTTTTTTCCGTGGAGAGAGAGGCATCAGGCCCGCTTCCTTCACTCTCATCGCTCTTCTCTAAGCAACCGACACTCCCTTCTTTGGAAAGTCGACATTGTCCTTTTGTGTGTGTATGTGTTTCAGTAAACACCCAGAGGTTTGGTGTATGTAAGTCATTTCTATTCAGGCAGATGAGATATGGCTATCACCGCGAGCCCGCTGACAATCGGCTTAAAAGACACATAAATGGTGGCTTGTTCGCCGGAATGGTAATTTCATAGAACAGCCAACAACGGAAACAAGAAAGCACAATCTCAATTTTTACTCGTTGGAAGCTGACGGCTAGGCGCCTTCGAAGGCTGGGCCGACTGATGCTCGCGCGATTACATTCTAATTGATTATGACTGTACAAAGATTCCTTCTCCACGTGCACTGTCAGAGACATTCAAAGACACGGAAAGGGCGGCAAATTTTACACTAAGTTTCTTCACAATGTTCACGTCTCAACCGTATCGCTGGCGCGAAACTATTACCAACCAAAATGACGCAAAGTTCCGGATTATGCACGTCGGCGTCAGGAAATAAAGTGCACAGCGTAACATTTAGTCCATACAAAAATATATTTTTTTTTTCATTTTTGGCACCCGCTACATAGGCCACTGGTGTTAATCGTACAAACCATTCAGAAAAATTGTATACGCGACCTTATCAACATTAAATAAAAAAACTATTACCGCCGTCTTGTCGTGCGCAATTCAGAAAGTTCATTCTTCTCGTAGGTCCTTAGTCTCTGAGCAAGCCATCTGATGTTTTGCGGATGTTTACGGCAAAAATGGTTTGCAATTTTCAATTCAACAAACAGGTCGTCTTTGCTGTCTTCGTCTCTGGAACTTCATAATTTTTCAATCTGGAAGGACGAAGCACGCAGGAATACACTGTGACGTCCGCACTCAACATAAGTAACTTTACGCGATCACGAGTTGGAAAGTGGCAGTCGGTGATCATTCCTATGTTTATTTTCAGCATGCGGAGGATGTGTACTAATATTTTCTTTGTTAATTGAGATCACAGTTGCAGTGCCCGTAATCAGGTGCACAAGCAGTAGTGCAGCAATGGCAGCGTATCAGAACAGGATACCTGGTACTGACGATAGTGCATGGGACATGAAATGTTACAACTGACGCTTTGAAAGTGCCGTGCAGACTGCGCACCCATGAAATTGTAACTGCTGTCTATCTGTCATTATTTATGCAATTGAATACATAGCGAATTAAAAGCTTATTTTAAGCCTGGCACATTCTGCAGTGCCCTGGTTTGTTTTCATTAAGATTTTGGCATCTTTCATAAGTTTGATGTAGTGCTTTTTTAATCCGAAAACAGCGAACGCAGAGAGCAATCTTTCTGAACCCACCGCGGTGGTTTGGACACTCGACTGCTGTAACCAAGGATGCGGGATCGAATTCCGGCCGCGACGGCCGCTTTTCGATGGAGGTGAAAAGGAAGGCGCCAATGTGCCGTGGGATGTCGGTGCACGTTGAAGATCTCCAGATGGTCGAAATTTTCAGGGCTCTCCACTACAGCATTTCTCATAGCCTTAGTCTCTTTGGGACGTTAAGCCCCTCAAACGAAACCAATGTTTCTCAAACGTGTGAGCATGACAGCATGTATTCTTCCTTTTCACTGGAACGAAGATTGGCACTAGTAGCATTATCAAACGTTTTCTGATCTTACAGCGTAATTATTACAACCGATCCTTGGGCAAGTTGGTAATCTATTGAGGGTAAACAGCGCAAAAAAGACGAGGAGAGAAGGTGTACACAAACGAGCCCTCGTTCGTGTACTTCTTATGTACTCGTCTTTTTTGCGCTGTTTACCCTCAATGTAATTATTACAGCCTTTCTTAGAAATCGAAACAAAGAGCTCAAAAAAGTTACAATGTCTACATAATACTATTAGGGATTTCGCAGTGATAATTATTTAGTTACATTAATTGTACACAAGAAGCAGGAGCCCTGATAGCTACAGGAACGTTCGGACCTAGATCTTTCGCCTTCGTGGTCAGAACAGGCGAATAGATTTGTTGACTCACGCATGACTCGTACGCTCACACAAATCGTTCTTCCGCGTGCTGCGGGCAGTGTTTTGGTAGCCCGAGTCTTCCGTATCTGTATGCCTGCATCACCCTTGTCCTCATCGTCCTGCACTGTACAAAGCAAATCTGCATTAAAAGATCATTACTGCTAAACCTACGGCACTCGATATAACTCTCAGCTGTGCGAGCTGCATTTTTGTATCACTGCGTTACTACTGAGCGGCATTAAATATTATCTTACTTTTTCTCCAGCCTGTTAAATCTTTCCGTTGGCACCAGACTTTAAATACTGTGTAATGCTTTATTTTACGTAATAACCTTACGAGCGATAACATTTTATTTATTTCGTGCTTCTTGCTGCAGTCATTCAAGAAAGAGCAAACCACCACCATTTGTGCTAAACATTCTTCTAGGAGAGAGAAAACTGGGACCAGCTGGTTGTACGTGACGCTTTCGACGGGCTAATTGCTTTTCAGGGCGGAGCCAGAAGAGACGCAGGCACGACTTCCTCGCTGCGTCACTCTGGTTCCATCCCGTAAAGAATATGACACGTCAAAAGCATCATGAACATATTTGCTCGCGGCGACTAGACCAATAGGTCATTTGTTTGACTTGAGAAATGTGATTCAGTGCACTCTGCATATTCGTAGCGTGTGCCGAGTGTCGTTTTTTTTTTTCTTTTTTGTTTTTAATGGTATCGTTCTTTGATAACGTTTCTCTACTTCATTACAAACTTTTTCAGCCGAATGGGGTTTGTCAGGCGAGACTCCGCTACACCCGTTCCCTGGAGCTTGAAGACGTCGTGTGCGAACAGGGAATATTGCCAAAGTTCAAGGCCATTTTGTACTAAGGCGCTGCATGCAGGAGGAAGCATAAATGTGGAGTAATAAAATAGTCGATAATTTTCGCTGAAGCTATCTTATTGCGTGTATGTGTTTCCTTGCATCCTCATACATTTTCTCGTAGAAATATCGAGAATCAGGCAGATTGTTTTATGCAAACTAATTTTTTTCTTCTCGTGTGTGTTCTCGTCTTTCTTTTTGAGGAGTCATTCGAATTGTTAAAATGTCTTCGGAATCACACTGTCAGTGTGGCTGGAAAGGAAGCCAGAGTGGTCAATGGCTAGTCATGGCGTTCATTTACTGTGCAGATTTCAAGTAATCTGATCCGAATCCCGGAAAAGCATATCACTTTGCGACCATAACGATATGCGAGCATGCTATATTCTTGCCCGAAGTCACCGCATGTGAAAAAAAGTTCAAAATTAAATTTTCTAGAGCCGTTTGCTCAGGCAGTCCTCATATTCAGGCTTCAGTCTTTGTTTGGTAAATTTTCGTACATAACTCGCTAAGAGCACTGCGCACAAATGCTAAAGTACATGGTGAATCATTTGCGTTACGATAACAAAACACGCTAATTAAGCTCTTTTGCTGCAACCACTCTATGCTATCATCGTCTTCATTGGTAATATCGTAAGCATTTGTGCAGGTAAATGCACAGCAAACACTTTTTTGAAATTCTGATATCACACATTACCTGCGTAAACCCTGCTTGTGCTGCAATACATTGAAGGTGGCGATGTTCGGAAAATAGGAGCAGAACTAACGAACGAACAAGAAAAGTAGCCAGCACTCTGTGGTCGTTGCCGTAAGAATAAGACCGCAGCCAGGGAAAGATCACAGGAGCTATACGCTTTGAGGTATTTCGAAAATAATGGCCATAAAGCAAGAGTAAAAGTTACAAATGTCGATGCAAGTATACAAGAATCATAAACTATGTTCAGCGATTTAAATAAACTGCGCCTTCTGAAGCAGTCGCGACAGCGTTCAGTAGCTATCCCATCCGCGCAAGTTGTTCTCCCATTTTTCTTTATCACATAAATGGTTCTGGCAAATGACAGCATTGCAGCTACATTTATGTACTTCCGCTGTGCTTATAAACATGGCCAGTACAAGTATTGGTCACTTTTCCGAATTTGCTCCCTCAATAAAAATGCATCAAAACTGCATCTCCTTCGCAGTCGCCAAGTCCGTGAGATTGAATTCACTCTGCCACTCGCTTGACAGTGGGCTACTCGAGCTGGAAAACATGTCATATCAGTATCAGCAATGACATGCAGTGACAGCATGTCATGTGTGTCAATACAGTTCGCTCCGTGCACCACATGTCAAATCTCAGAGGACATGAACATCGACAACATTGTTCGTTATGCATCACTACACATTATCAGTATTGAGATACGTATTCAGTAGTGCTGTGAAGGTGAGCGCGACTGCGCTTCTCTTTTACTTGATTTTACTTGCACAGAATGAATATCATTTGAGCTCCAGTAAGTTTCTAAGAAGTCTGTATGAATTTCTTTCGTAGCCGTATGGCTAATATTATGTAAATGCTAATGAGTAATCCACCTTGAGAGATCCGTGTAAGCCATGGTACCAATATCATTCCAACTTCGAATTGTTCATCAGTTTGATTTACCCTACCGTCTGATCACCTGACCGATCTGGTTAGCTCTGTTGTTAGAGCAACAAAACCGAACGTACAGGTGGTTGTCACAGGATCGAATTGCGGACCAGAACAACATTTTTCAATAAGGAGGATTCTTAGAGAGCTTTAAAGGGGTCAAAATTATTCTAGAACCCTCTGCGGTGGCGTCTCTCAAGGCTTAGCGCAGCCATGATATGTTAAACTTCACATTTCACAACACATCATACCACACTTCCTGTATTTGTAATAATAGTGGAGTCATATCTACCCGCAACACTATGCGCATTGCAGTAATCTATCACTCTGTCTGGGTGTACCAGAACCTTCCAAGAAACCAAACTTTCATCTACCACCCTTCATTCTCCTGTGAGGAGGCTGCCCTGTGAGGCTCGCATACGAGCGAACTGAAATTGCTGATCGAGGCGGTGCACTGTATCTGGTCAGTCATCAGGGCCCTGGATTTAGGACTCCGCCCATCATAAACGGCTATAGCTAAAACTAAATAACTGTGAATATCATCTTTTTCATTGCATTCCAGATTGTCAACGTGCATTTTGAAAAAGTATTTTACTTAGCATCCGCAAGGGAGAGACTCGGTTTTCAAGTTGTTCAAGTTGTAAAACCGCTGCTTTAAATTTCTAAAGCGCTTTCAGTGTCCTTTCCTTAACGTTTCTTTTTGTGTGTGCTTTTAAAATGACGTCCTGTCATCTACCCTAATTTGGGCATCCTGAAATTGTTTCAGGTGTTTGATAATAAATATGTATTTATTAGTCCCGACGTTTCATGATAACACAATATACTCGCACGCAGTATTCGTAACATATTCCTTACACTAAAATATTTTCTCGCTGTCTCAATCACGTGATTGCAAGTGAATACCCATCAGAGCTCAGTGATTGACGTCAGATAAAGCGACAACATATGGCAGTTTTGCAATCCTAAAATAACACAGACGTGTCATGCGCCATTGTGTATATTACAATAATGGCTCTCAAAAGTAGTACTTGTCGTAAATCCTGATCACATTGCGGATATTGTCTTGCGTTCGTCGTGAACCTTTCAGGTAAGCCACAACAACAAACCTATCATTGCGTTCTTTTCAAGATTGATTCTTTGCTATTGCCATAAAATGTAGTGCGCTTGCGCAGTGTTGCGAGCATTGCAGCGGCTTTGCGCGCTGCGCCCTTTGTCCCGATCTTTCGCCCCAGCACACGTCCATCAGCGCGTCTGCCGCACGGAAAGCAACAGCTGTCCCTGGGCGCTGCTCTCTCATATGCCGGCTCCAGCAGGTGTGTGTCCGGATTGAAAAAGCGTCACGCAGACGGGGTCGGGCAACAGCTGCCCGCTTGTATAAACGCGCACCCCTGGGTCGAGGGTTGCGCCTTGGGCTCTGGGAGGGAACCGTCAAAACAAAGCTGCGTCCGCCGACCCGCCTCGAAACCCAAGCGTCAGGAAGGTAGTTCCTGTAGAGCCTCTCGTTCAGGGACGTGTCAGTGAGATAAATAACCGGAGCAGAGATCGACAGTGAAGTACTGCTGAAGCCATCGTCAACAAGCTTTGTGTATCGATCAAAGAATGCGGGAGATGGCCCCTTTGCGGGCAGTTCGCGCAGTCGCGCACAGACCTCCAGGTTGAGAAGAGCTCCATCAGGACAGGCGTGAGTCTGATTTCAACTTTCCTTTCAGCTAATGCAAACAGGGTAGATTTTTGGCCATTTCTTTATCTGCGACAAAGTAAATTAGTGAACAAAAAGAGAACCCCCTCCCTCCCGCCCTCCCCCCCCCCCCCCCCCCTCCCTCGAGAACACAGTGTACGCGCGAAAAATGTATACGTAGGTCGGAGGTTATTGTTTATCATTTCAGGCAGGGCCATCGCAACCACTTAAATTATTCGCCCAAAGTCATCAGTAGACTGAAACTATAACCGCCTATGTGCGCTGCAGTTTTGACATATTGGTCACCCCCATAGTGATTAAATCAAGTAATGCGGCTACTATTACTATGAACCTTCTCGATCTTTCCTCAGCTTCATTTTTATTATTTTGCCTTAAACAGACAAACAGACAGCGCGCCAAATTTTATGATGGCTAAGACATTACACGACAAGTACCTTCCAGTAATTATATGCGTGGGAGTATTTGCAAATGTGCCTGGGCGCTTACGTTTGACACTGACGCCGCAGCGGCGAAACACTCCGTGAAAAAACTTATTGCCGCGTTTCTTCGCAGTACCACAGCGAAAAACCATCACAATAACGGGTCGCCTACTGCGTGTATTGACTGGGTACAACTTTAACGCTAACAAAATATACTCCCCATCAAACTGCGTATAATAAATCAGTATATTCAAATCAGCGGTTTCAACTGGCAAAGGCCTGTTCCAAAAAAGCTAAAACTTGGTTCAGTGTCACCACAGCTTTCGTGTCAGTGTCTGACAAACGAAATCAGGAATTCATTTTATTAAGTTTGCCTTCATGTCAAATTCCGTAATTACAAATGTCAAGGATAACCAAAACGCAATAAACCAAAATTCGTGCAATGCCCCAGAAACGGCTGATCTGGAGATGTTTCACTGATGGGATGGTAGCCGACAAGGACAGGCAAAGCGCAATCGATAGAACGAGCTTTCACTGTGTAAGCAAAATTTGGGTCAGTGTGTTTGAGGCCAGCTCAAGGTTTATTACAAATTACTGGCCGCTCCGCAACTCTCGCGCACTACTCTTATCAAAAAGAATTTCTTTTGTATCAGCTTTTTAAACAACCCTCTTTATCATGGGTCAGCAGCCGACGTGCGTGCGAAGGACGTACAATTCGTATCCTTGTCAGTCGGTACAAAACCTCGTTTTAAGCGCATGACGTTCATCAGTGACGCGGCACGTCTACTGTCAGATCCAAGTATGTTAATGACATCTCTTAAAAGTGACATCTGCAGTTGAATGAGTTTGAAGAACTCAGTTGTTTTCAATTGCGGGCCAGCAATGCAGCCTCGAAGCCAGATCTTTAAACTTTGTAGCATAAAATAAGCAACCTTTGTACGGATGCCAGCATGACTGATTTCAGCTGTGTTTAAGCGTGACTGTGTAAGGACGAGGTACTCGACTGTGGAACCTAAAAGCTAAGCCACCAAATAGATGGAGTTTCAAAGCTTTCGTAAAGAAATCTGGTAGAAAGTAAACAGCGTGTCATCAGCGGTTTTTTGTGTACTGAGTGTTAGTTTTAATTCTACAGGACGTATTGTTCTTTGTCATGGTGCTCGCATTATTAAGACGGTTGTATCCGGCACGAGCGTCGCCGCTGCCGCCATGTACGCCAACTACGCCATGGCCAGCCGGTGCAGTCTGGTACTTGCGTACAAAATATTTCTTTCTCAAGCATGAGTAATTTAGTTTCACAACCGAATGCTGTTTTTCAGGAAACGTGATGACAAAATTGTCACTTTCAGTGGGCGCAATCATTAGCTACAGACAACTAACGTCGTACAACCAGCTGTGACCAAGTGGTTCAAAGCCCAAGTACTTAACACTGGCTGCAGGACCACGTTCTAACCGCGACTCCCCCTTTTGGAATGATGCGAATGCGACAACGCGCGTTCGCTATGCGGTGTAAGTGCGCTCAATAAAGAACCAGCCTACGACATCTCGATAGGCCTGGCGACGCCTCCACCCATTTTCATAATTGAACCTGTGTGAATGTGTGATTCGTTGTCATTTACAGAACTTGCATATGTCACCATACAACTGCCAATTTATTGAATGCGTAGACAGGTAGCGCTTACTTGTATTCGCAAGGGGCTAAGAAATCCATGTGGGCTGTTGGCGCTGCTGCATCAGCCGCCATGAAGAAGGACTGGAGAGACACGGGAGAGGCCGCTCTTCTCACGTGATTGTAGTTAGGTTTCTAACGATTCTCATCACTAAATAGCCACCAAAGCAAGATCTTCGTAATTGGCCAGAACATACCTATTCGCGCATAGATTAGGTAAGTCCATCGAGTCCATCGGTAAGTCCATCAGTAGCACAGCCTTCGCAAGCCAATATTCTTCTTCCACCTATTCATCGAATAAGGTACGAGGCCACATGCCGATCCCTTTAGGACTGGGAAAATTGAAAGGTTTTACTCCGATATCGATAGCGTTCCTCTCTTCAGTTAGTTGAGGCGGGTGGGAAAACAAGGACCGAAGGAACTGCTGTATTAATACCGAGATAGATTTCCAATACGTGTCCTTCTTAGCTATATTGACGTATGCGATGGCTCTCTAGGAAAACTATGTGCATCACTACGTAGAGCTTCCCATTGGCGGTGGTGGTGGCGTCGAACACGTGAGTTCTCTTGACTCAAGCCTAAAGTGGAAAAAACAAAGCGAGATGTTCTTGGGTAGGCCTAGAACTTGTTTTTCTGCAGTTTCCTCCTTCGCATGGAGTTAGCGGTCGTTATGCCCAGCATTCTCGAGCTTCTTATTGCGTTCAGTCTCTAATAATTTATTTTATAACAATGATAAAGGAAAACTACAATTAAAAGCGGGTACTTGTTGCGCTAACTGGGGCAATTGATATGACTTTCGATGGTTTCATGTGTCGTCACAAAGTGATAAAAAAACAAAATTGTGAATTGAGTATAGGCCTATAGCAAACGAATAGACGACATAGGCTGGTAAAACACCAACATCTGCCCCACTTCGAGGTTTTGGGAAATATAGTGAGATAGGAAAACGTGTCCATGCAAGTAAAAAAAAAGCTAGAAATTATTCTATAAAATCTTATCGCATGAGCCATTGAAAGGCTAAAATGAAGAATATGTTGGTAGAAAGCATGCGCATGAGTCTTGTACCGGCGTGGCCAATTGAGTCAAAGAAGCTGATTCAATTGATCGGGAGCGCTAAAGAACTATGCTGAATTGGTGAGTAATTCGGCTTGGAGCGATGACTGAAAGAGAAAGCATGTCCCTCGGGGAAAGGAGGAGAGTCATGGATATCAGAAACCAAAGGCGAATACTGAGTCAGGGGCTGCACACTAAAGTCAAGGAGGAAAAAATGGGAGGTCAGAAGAACGTTTCACAGCTGTGATAGCATTGGTGATAAAAAGAAGACATGCGGTCAAAACCCACTGAAGATATTGACAACACTATGTCCTAAATGAACATGAATTCGAGCGGCTAGAAACTTCCCATAGAGTCCATGTATCAAGAAACGGGGGTTTTGATTCGTCAAAATTCGGGTGTTTTCAAACAGCGCCCGCTGTCATTAAAGTAAACTGTGTGCAAGTTGCGAACTTTCGGGTTGCTGAGAAATGTACAATTTCCTAGCAAAATATCTGTTGTAGACAGGCAGCAAAAAAAAGTATTCGATGTAACAATATTGGAGGTACTTAAGACATAAAAAAGCCCTTTTTAGGAGGCAATGACGAGAATTGCAGATAGCTTTCATTGGCTGCTTCTGGACGGCGCTACATCCGCAAATACCCAATAATTTCATACAAAAGTAGTCACTTTTTCAAATTATGTTTCCCTACTGGTATGAGTAACGAGCTTTGGTATGCACAGTACGAGCACCTTAAGAACGGACCAGAGAAGACAGGAATGTGTTCAACGTGAACCACACTATTCATCGGTTAGATGTGAACTGCCTGTAGATGTAAACAAGGTGATGTGTTAGACAGGTGACCGAAGAGTTTTTGAACTGTATGAAAGTATGAAACTTATTATAGTGGTCGTCTGTGTGTAATGATGGGCCCACTATTTGCGCGTCGCACAGTGTGTCATTAAGGGTACCTGCAGTCACTTCAGTAAGTATACTATGCGGCATTACGCAAGAACATATTAAGGCCGCTAAAACTGTAACAAGATCGCCGATGTTACAGTCAGATAGTAAAACTAAAAGAAGGTTTAAAATGGGCCCAGTAACATAATAAGGCACAGCAAATAGTGATAAATGCGTTTAAATTAAGGAAAACAGCTGTGCACTGTTCCAGAGTTTAAACACTGGGTTATAAAAGAGCCATCGTTCTCTAAAGTTGGCTATGTTGATCTTTTAAGGGAACACGCGGTCTAAAAAAAGAAAAGGAAGATAGAGGTGGTCCGTATGGTCCGCCCTATACATCTGGACAAATTTTTCCAGGGTTCAGAAGGAATGGCAGCAGTCAAGCAAGCCTGCCTTCTCCTCCTCTCCATGTGGGCAGCGGTGTTTCTTAACGCCGGCTACGGGAGATCAGCATTCGTCGGCGGCTGGCAAGAACAAAAACCTTACAAGGACCCCAAGTATCTCCAGCTAGCCCACTATGCCGTCTCTACACAAACAGAAAATCGAAAGGTGTACGACGCAGTTGTCAGACTCGTCAGCGTATACACGCAGGTTAGTGAGTCTGTTTCGTATATTTCACTCATATGCTGAACTTTTTTAGGATCTTGGCTGCACCCGACGAAATTGCTCAAAGTCATGCCATGTTCCATTTTGAGCGATCATCATTCGCTGTTTAACCGTTAAGTTTAGACAATACAGGCAATCGTTGAAAGATTATCATCAGCAGCAGCCTGACGATACCCACTGCAAGGCGAAGGCCTCTCCCATATTTCTTTAATTAACGAAGTTCTGTGCTAGCTGCATCCACTTGATCCCTGCGAACTTCTTAACCCCATCCGCCCACCTAACTTTCTGCCGCCCCTGCTACGCTTTCCTTCTCTTGGAATCCAGTTTGTTACCCTAAGCGACCATCGGTTATCCTCTATTCGCATATATCCTGCCCATGCCCATTTCTTCTTCTTAATTTCCACTAGAATGTCGGTAACTTTAGTTATTTCTCTGACCCACTCTGCACGCTTCCTGTCTTTTAATGTTACCCCTACCATTTTTCGTTCCATAGCCCTCTGGGTTGCCCTCAACTTAAGTAGAACTCTCTTGGTCAGCCTCCACGTTTCAGCCCCATAGGTTGAAAGATAGGCAATTTTAAAAAAAAATGTACCAGTACTTGGTAATAGAATGATATCTTTCGCAGGTTCAGCGCAAATAAATACACAATGATTACAAATTTATAACTGACGAATACATACAGATATCTTCAAACTGATCCCTCAGTTGGCACTTATGTGGCAATATACTTCGCTAGGTCTGGATATTTAAGGTCATATTTTGTTGAATGAAAAAAAAAAACTATACACCGGAGGTTCACTTTTACATTTGGATGTGGTCCATGAGAATTCGGAAAATTCCCTTAGCTGGAAGAAATTTTTTGAAGCGACTACTTCACTACACGAGGTAAATTCAAGGTCACTGCGTGCTTCCGATGACCTTCAAACAGCTTCGAGGTCAAATAATTGGTTCATAGGAAAGGAAAGGCACTGTATCTGCCACACTTGTGCTATGGACACCTGACCCATGCCGTAAAGGGGGAAAGTGGAAAAGTGGACGTGAAGGAAAGGTGAAAGTCAAGGTCACGGTCAAAGGTCAACTGTGGTGTGAAGTAGCTTAACGCATGAATAGCTGCGTGGCGAGACACATGATCGCTGACGTCAATGTCGAGTATATATGGAGGCGCGCCACGCGCCACGGCCGTAGCCACACCATAGACTCAGAGTACGCCAAGTTCAAACCAAGATGAACTTCTTTACTGATCAGCGGAGTCTCTTTATGTCCATAACCAAAGGAAATTCGTGTGCTGAATAGAAGGCTTTATTATGCGTAACCATACAACAGCTATCGCTTCATAATAGGTTTAGCCAAATCTAAACCACAGCCATTTCTTTGGTGTGTGCGACTTCTGCCAGGGCGATTAGACTGCCGATTTTATCAAAACATCTATAATTTGACACTTGTGATAACGCGAAAAAGAATTCTGGCTCCGTTTTCATGTGGTAAAAAGGATAATCACAGCACCTTCTGATTGATTGTTCTGCTCAATCAAGGAGTCCTTTATAGCAGTCTTTGAGTTCAGATTCGCATGTCCTAATCATGTGGTCAAATTTGATAGCCGGCAAAAATGCTTTAAATTCATTCACTGCTTATTTCTCACTTCAGCTTTTCACGTTGCCATCTATTAAGATCGCAGGTATCTCTGAATTAGCTTCTTCCACTTCTCGGCCGGTAAAAGGAGTTGGACCACTTGAACACTTTAGCCCTAAATATGAAATATTCTTCTCATGTATTGGGAACTTTTGGTAACTCACAGCAAAGATATGGACCAGCTTCTCAGAAATTTTGACGGTGCAGCGCTTCGCCTACATTTGGCAGCCCGCCTTCGCGATGTTCTTAGCAAGCAAAGATTCACAGGATGTTCTGAACACTTGTGTAAAAAGTTCAGCAAGTTCAAAATGGTACCAAGTCAAGGACACAATTCAGTCTAAATCCCGTGAAAAGGGGAATGAACTAGCTTTGTTGGTTCATGCAAAGTCCTGCCAGACTCGTTAATTTCGGGCATAATCGCATTGTTTAGATCTATAGATAGAGTTAGTTATGCGTCTCGCATAATTTAAAACATCAGGCGACGGAAAATCGGACAGGAACTGCCTGCAACCATTTGACGTACAATGAGAACACGAGACAAAAAGAACAATTAAAATTAAAGGAGTGTACCTTAAAAGCGTTAACTGTTGGGCTTGTTGGGGATCAGTCTTGAAATTCATCTTATTTGGCGCGAAAGGACAAACAGTAAGAAAGCAAGTACAACACAAGCGCTTGTATTGTACGTGTTTTCTTACTGTTTGTCCTGTATTTTTGAGCTACATAAGATGAATTTTAAGATTCAAGGGGTAGGAAGAATCACAAAACATAGAAACAAATGTACGTTCTAACATATGCGTATGCAGACAAGATCAACAAACCTTGACTCTAGCTTCCTTTTTTCACACCTAGGTCGTTGCTGGAGTGAACTACAACATCACATTCACTGCGGCTAATTCAAACTGTGTTATTGGGAAGGATATGTACACAGCGAAGAAGTGCAGCCCAGCCGGACCGGTAAGGACCTCTGTCTGCGTGACCTAACTTTGGTAGAAGCGGTTGGCAAACAAGCGAGACTAAAAACAACTGCTCCTCTGTAACGGACTCTTTGCCAAATAAGAGACGCGCTTTTATTTCACGAAAGGCAAACTATACAGAATGCAGTATCTACTTTATAAGTGTCTAACATCGTCCACTGCACTGCACCAGTAACAATACACAAACAATACACAAACTCCAACCAAAAAAGGAGAATTTTTCCACGAGAGGGGAAAAATGCACAACTGGTAGGAGGTTGCCCTGAAAGGAGAAGGTTATTGTGTGGGCTGAAGAGTGCGAAGCCTAGCGGTAGTCCTATGCTAGAAGGACCCGAAAGGCGACTACAGGGAGCAACCACAATGTCACAGCGAGGCTGGAGAAATGCACTACTGGAGGGTGAAAATTAAAGGCGCACAAGATGGCTTGAGAGTCAAGAGGGCAGTTGAGAACGAAAGACAGGCGGGAGCTTAAAGTAGACAGTCTAGAAGTACTTCAAAGAAGAGGTCGAGGAGGATCCCGCTCAGTCTTAGCCGGTTGAAGGGTAAGATGCCGCGATGAAATATAATTGTACAGATAATAAGCACCCACATTCTCCCCGAGGTGAGGTCGATGAGGTATACGGTACCGGCAGGTATTCCAGAAGCGGGCGCTGTTTTACTTGATTCTTAAACCTGCAGGTATCATGCCAGAGTCTCTGCGATTACAACCAAGAACTAGGGAAAGACAGTCAGTTGAAGGATGGTTATGCGTGAAAAAGAGTAGGCTTTAGCTGCATATTTGAGTATGCGCATCTAACCAATTATTTACCTCACCATGTTGAAAAACAGTAGCAGCTGAAGAGCTGCGCTCAAGTTTCGCATTATCAAGTGCCATAATTGTCGGCAAGTCTTTTTAGGCATCATACTCCAAAGAAACGCCTGCTTCCTGTTGACTGATATTTAGGGGCCCTATCAGCCACATTTTCAGTCTTTATTCGTAGTCTAGATGCTTTAGCACTACCTAACGGCCAACAGTTTCCGGTATACTGGGCTCTACGCTTCTTCTCCCCTGCAACGTGTGCGCACAGTGAAATATTTTTTCCTAACTCTACATTTCGCATGGGTCAAACTCATAGGCGAAAAATTAGACCGGTAAATGAAAAGTAATGTGGCAACCTTTATTTTGCGCTCTATGAAAAGCTTGAAAGAAAGAGTTCATGGAACAAAAAAATGCCAACCACTTTACGTGCAGGCATTTTTCTTTTCATTTAATTTAAAATAACGTTTTAAAGTACTGGTCTAAATTTCAGGCACAGCTAAAGCTTCGTGAAATCGTGGCATCTACCTTAATACTCCCTTAACGCCCCCCTAATATTTTTCAGGTCAACAAGCTTTGCTCGACAGTCCTATATGTTGTTCTGTGGATGAATACAACTCAAGTGACCAGCTACACATGCTCCCCGTATGGCAGGGGCAAAAGGCACTGAGATCAAAGTGGCGGGCAGCACTGAAGCTATTGCCATTGAAGAATCACTTCTGGCTTCCAAGTTCAAGAGCCGAGCCGTAATGAAGAACAATTTGTAACATCTTTCTCGGTTGATAATTTCTTAAATTGTTGCTCCTTTTGGAAAAAAGCTCGAATAATATATAATAACTTTCAATCTGGCGTTGCTGATTGCGTCTGCCTCATCCTGCACTTACCACCCGTCCCCTTCAATGGCTTAAATATTATTATCTTAGACCAATCTCAACAGCGAGAAACCTAACCCATTGTTTCGGTCCGAGCGCCGGCTGTTAAGTCTGGGTCAATAAGCCATGGTGCTTGCCGAGTCGGTTAAGCATCTTTAGAACCATTTACTGCAATGATCAAAGCATTGGACGAAGTCAGATAGACAGCTCCTGTATATTCTCCGTATTTGTATCTTCGCAGTTCCCTTTTATGGTGACAAGCCATTTTAAATAAGCGAACTGGGTTTCTGCCAGCCGAAAACTAAACAGGCATTTGGGTATGTGAGCTCGCAGGTCGACTTAAGCATCTCACAAGCCACTTCCCAACCGCGAATGCAAGCAACACATGTCGGAATCTCAACATTCGCCGCCATGTGAAAGAGCGTAGAAATAGAAGCAGCAAAAAATACCGACTGGTTATGAGCAATATGTCTATCGCAGAAACAAACCTCGAATTTACGAAATGTTTCATGAGCAAAACAAACGGCTTCACTTGCCTAGCTCTATGAGAGCTCTGGTTACTAGCTAATTTGCGTAATGTGCCGGTGCTTGCAGGGCAGGGCCCACTAGCATTGTATTCCGGTCGCAAGTACTTCTAATATATGCACAGACTCTATATTGTCGCGCACTACCTATAGAAGCCAAGCAGCAGCCTTCTCCCCGATACTCTCTGCCCTGACAACTCCTTCAAATTCCTGACATATATTTCGCTTTCTATGCAGACGATATCCCTCCGTGATCATGCCAAAGTGATGAGGCCACCATGGCGACCCATCAACATTCAGCCCTCAACACAATTGATACATGCGAAGAAAAGAGGCCTACTCTGTCCATCCTCTAAATCCCACATCTCGAAATTAACTCCCTCAACTCCCTCCATCAACAGACAGGTGATTCACTTGGTAACTCAAATCAGTGCTATGACTGACTATGCTCCGAAGGAGCACACGACTATCTAACTAAAGTCCTCCAGGCTCAACAGACTATTTGGCTCATCTGTCAAGCCGCACATCGAGGAGCAGCACTTGAAGGTAGCAACACCCTTCGCCTCACTCAAGCATACGTTACTGCCAGAGCCACATACTCTCCGCCCTACCTACCCCTGAGAAGTAAGAAACGCGATCGAGTAGAGGCCTTACTCTACACGTGCACAAAAACACAGCTCTGTGCCTTCCGCTCAGCACATCTGCACTCCGACTGTTGAATATTGAAGCCCATAATAGCTATGAAGAACTCCGTAAGGCAACGCTGAAAGCCCGGACTGCCCGTCTCTCGCGTAGAACAGTCGCCCACTGCTCTCTTCTCTACACATATCGCGAATAGGACTCCCATGAGGAAGAACGTCCCCCACTCTCCTGCAATTCATTCCCAAGTTCTGGAAAAGTAATATTTTCTTATCTGGGTAAGATTTTTTTTTTTTATCGAAAAGTGCGCTAGCTCTAAATCTAAACAAGGGGTTGATTCTGTGGCGAAGTACTCGGTGAGCTTGTCTGGCTCACCGTGTGTTTCACGTGTGCTTTTCACAGCGCCAGCAAGTCTCGCCACTTCCTTATTGCCTGCACCAGGAAACAGGAGGAAACTCAAGCACCGCGTATGCTTTGAGCTATGTGCCGTTTCAACCGAGGCTATGTCGAGGAAGAACCAATCCACAACATAGACGCGTGGGAGCTACGCGACCGCGTAGCGCGAATCTCAAAGCGGATATCTCGGCATCTGCGCCGGTGTTACCGAAGTGGAGATGCGAAAGTCAAAACTCATAGCCCACAAGTGGCCCCTCTGCCCGGTCATTGACGGCTAATAACGATCCGTTCACGCCTAGGAGGCGTGAAGAAACGGCGGGCCGACACCGGGTAAAAACTCGGAAGCTCTCGCGAGGGGAGGACGCGGAAAAATGCTGTGCATTCTAGACGCTTATCGCTTGCGCTATCGCAAAACTTTTATGTGCTCAGAATTAGAGTGTCCGTCCCGGCTCGGCCCGCCCGAGAAAAATATACCTTCATCCGGGCCCGGCCCGAGCCCGAAGGCTTCCGAGTGGCCCGAGCCCAGTCAACAAGCCGGACTAGCCACAGGCTTTCGGGCCTGCCCGTGCACATGCACACGCTCTCGTGCCCCCAAGGTATCCCATATTTCAAGAACCTAACCGCAACAGCGCCTGAACTTCAAGCTAACGCCGCCAGCGTGCGGCTCTAATGTTCACCCTAAATATCAGCCTGCACTATTGTTCTGCCACAATAGGAGGGCTGCTATAATGCGCACTGTCCTCTCATTATTCTGAAATTTTGCAACCCACCGTATTTTGCAGCAGGCCCATGTTCGCATCTTTTGCTTAATCTGGCAAACGAATTGTAAACACAGGACACAGCCCTCCTACAAATAAACAACCTCCACCACATTCTGAAACACTTTACCCGTACAAGCCACGGACTTAATGAGCGCAGGTGTCACAAGATTTCCGAAGCAACCATGTTCTTACGAGTAACATATACTTATCTGTACCACCATCCAAATAAAAATCAACTGGATACAATTATGCAGCCATCCACTGAAGCTTATGCACTAAGGTATGTGTACCGGAGCAGGCATGTATTTCAGTCCACGGGCCGCGTTCCACAACACATTAGAGAAGACCAGCGCGCATCCTTAATTTAAGCATCACCACTTGGCTGCCTTCCTTAACTGTCAGGCCGTACTAGAAACTTGGACACGGCGCGTCTCACCTCTCACTAATCACCGATTTTCGACCTCCGTGCTACAACCTACCTTGAGTCAACATCCTCTCTATACTCCGAGAAATGTGCTCAAAGAGGGATTCAACACGCCGAGAAGCAATAGCATGCCCTATCAAGATTATACGAGTATGTTATGACTTACATTTTACAGATACACCTTTCGGTGGCTTCAACGTTACAGCATCATCTGTATGCCTCCGCCATCGGTAAGTCCTAAGCCCCACCGTCGTTCCTAATCTGACCTGAGCTGATATAGAAATTGCCGAGGCGATCGTGAACCACATTCATCAAACTAATGCCATCGCAATGCTCACTGACAACCAGAATGCCCTCTGTGATTTCGCAGCCAACATATTTCTGATCTAGCCGAATACACACTTTTACCAGCACCCAAGCATGCACGCCCTTTTGAAATGGGTTCCCGGTCAACAGGAAATAGGAAAGAACGAACGAGCTACTGTCCTCACTGCTGATGCGTATGTGAGTAACCTTTTATTATGGCCATGTTATTCTAACCCGTTCCAAGGTATCTCGTCTAAACAACGTTGCTGCTTTAGCAAAGCCCATGTTGTGCATGTCGCTGGGATGAAGCACTTCATCCAGCAGTACACTGCTTGATTTTTCCAGGGCTTCGCCTGCGACGGAATGAGTGTCATGCGCTACCTACTGGCGCCAAAGGAAGAAAAGAAAAAATAAGTGAGGACAACTAAGCTGAACATATTGTTGCTAAACCGCTGGGCTGAAGCTAGTTTGCCATCTGTAAGCAGATAGTGTTGATACATGTAAACTTGTGTCTGTGAATGTTCAACAAATTATTAACTGCACCATGTCGCAAAAACCGGATCTCTGGAGGATATACAGGGGTTCATGTGGGCAGGCTATCGCATTCATTTTCTGATGCCGCTGTGCACCGCATTTAACTCGTGTAATGTATCAGCATCTTCTGAATTATTTTTCTGTGATTTCTTGCAGTCTAAACGAAGTTATAATCCTTGTATGCCACGATTTCTTGATAAAGCGGTAAACATTGTAAGGACAAATTAAAACATTGGCTTTCATTTTCTATTATATGCTTCCTATGGCTAGAGGCGGCATGGGTAAAGTCGGGGTAATAAATAACGTCTAAACATCGAAGGCTCGCACACCCTGTGACAACATTTTGGAACTAAATTATTGCGCTGTTCAAGTGCAAGCTATCAGAGACCTTAAGTGTCCCTAAAGAGAAGAAATGGGAACCTGTTATGATTTGTACGTTTTACCTGGACGGGACCCGAGTACAATAAAAAAATACAGGTATATTCCCGACGAATAGGAAATACTAAGAATATCCATCGCATGCTTAAAGAAAAAAGACAGGTTGTCGGCACGCAATGTTCAAGTATGTGTATTGTATGCAATGCACGCTTCTAAAGACAAACTCCATATACTGTTTTTCAAGTAACCATGAAACTTTTCTTCAGCACATGCGTTGTCTTTTCACATCCGCTCTAGCACCGTTTCCCACGCATGAGCTGTTTCCATATTTACATAAATTTTGCAGTGCACATGAAAAAAACTGAACTCCGTTGAAAATGGCGAAACCCTGCCACAAGGCCTTGAAATGCATTCCTGCACTAAAAAAAAAAAAAAAAAAGGAGAAACTTGTGCAGTTTTTTGGATCAGCCTCTGCGTGTGCAAAACGATAAAAAAAAAAACATGCAAATCCTCACTGCATGCCCTACCCGGATTCCTAGTTTGCCACTGATTGTGCACCTACCGCACTACCCGGTTGTTTGTCTGGGGACGACATCAGCAGCCGACGCACGCGGAAAGCAGCGGTTACTTCAGGCATCGTCGCACAGCCCGGTTATCTCGCCCAGCAACCACGCCAGTCGGCGCCCGTACTGCTTCGCTGCTTTTTTTCAAACAGCTGACATCGTGCAGCTGTGCGTTGCGTTCCGCACTCGGGACACGTGCGGGCGGAGACATTTGACGGCAGAGAGTGTTATAAAGGTGCAACTGGACTGCTTGACATTCGATCTAGAAAAAATACTGCGGTCTGCCCATCGCCGCCAGGGTGCTTTAACATATAGGCGTAAATCCAAAGCTGCTCAAGGACGCCCATGTCAGTAAACACTTGTACTCACCTTTACAATATGGTAAGTTTCACCGTTCTGCTCCTTAACCATTACCTATGATATTGCCCAGGTGACATTATAAACAAAGGTAAGAATCAAAATCCCGAAATTAGTATACTTTAGCAGTAAACGCTGCACAAATTTCTTGCCTTGCCAAACATTACGGATGTTTCCACAATATTTTAAAGCTATAATTTATTCACACTGGTTTTTTCAGGTAAGCATACTGACTAGCAATATAATAAACGGCAGAACCGGTGTGAAAACAATCGGTACGTTCTCAAACGAGAAATAGCAAGAGATCAACGCGTGCTTTTTTTACTGCGGTCTCGTCCAACGTGGTATCTCGCTGCAACAACACCTTGGGAGCAAAACTCCATCTGGGATCATTGTTTTCGAGTGGTTTCAACTATCCCCAGGCGAACACATTGATTGTCTTTATATCAAGGAAGCACTGAAGACTATGCATTGATTGTCTATATCAAGAAAGCACTGGAGACTTTCCATAACCAAAAGTTAAATTTGCGTGTCGTGCTTGCGGTTGTCCAGCACTTCAGCATTTCATTCTTTCGTGTCATCTTGCGTGGTTCAACTTTTCTCGGCCCATCAACTGATCTAAACAGCAAAGATTTGATGCATCCTTCTCCACGTTCTGTGGTAGTCGGTCTCATAATTGTGCTGACAAGCAACGTCAACAATACCGTCTTTTTCTGCGCAGCCAACATAACATTCCTTGTAAGGCGGAATTATTCGGGATCTGTACCATGGAAGAAACATTTGCAGTCTCATAACTTTGTTTTGTTTACTGGTGTGTACAGAGGGACCACAGCATGTGTAGCATCTGAGGCCAACATTGGGCTAACCAATTATTAATATCATTGTGAATACTAACGCCTCTCGCATGGCCTTCCAATGAGGTCTTTATCCTTAAATCCTCAGCGCAGATACCGAAACCATCATTATCGATCGCTTCTATAGTTAACGTCACGCTTAGCGCGAATATCTTTAGCACTAATTTGCAAGCAGCGAAAATGAGGTGTATTTTTGGGAACTCGTGGGTGGTCGTCCCTACTCCTCGTACAATCCAGAAGTCTTTAAAAACTCAAGCAGTTATTTTTTTAATATGTTACTATTGCGCACGTAAAAGGCGAACATTGGACTAATTTCAGAACTTAGAATACTCTAACACAATGCAATATTATACTGAAAAGTGTACAATTGTTCGTAAGTCTCATTTAGATCATTCCATGGCCCACTAAGGTGGCCAGGCGCACACTAATATCTTTAAAACGTTTTAAAACGCGCCGTGATTCAGTATGTCTAGAAGCTAAATTTTTTTGTGTGTGCTTCAGAAATATGTTCAAAAGAATATTTTTTATACGAGCATACACAGCTATATGCAGGGCACTGACAACTACTAATGGGCCGTGAATGCGAAAGTAATATTTGCTCATCATGAATTCTGTTGAGAGGTTCATTTACCACTCTACATATGCGTAAACTTGTTATCCCCAAGCCGCACAAGCGCGCTTTGCGTACTTCAGCTAACATCATGTCTGGCTGGCAGCCCAAAGATGATAGGTTCGAATCACGCCTGTAACCCAAAATGCTTCTTTGCAAATAATTATATTTACATAGTTACATAATTGTAGGCATCGATTTGCCTTTATTTTGCATTGCACACCATGCTTTAATCCCTTTAATTCCATGCTTCGCGTCATCATTGACGACATTGTCGTGATGTGTTTTAAATTCACGCGTGAGATCATGTGGCTGTGACATCATTTCAATTTCGAAAAGTCAACTTTTCTGAACATCGGATTTCATTGCCAACGAACCCCATAATGTTTTTTCATTACAATCAACTCCTATGTGTGCAGTCTGTTCTGTGTGATACGAAGCTTATGCATAACGTACACGACTTTTCGTGTTTACTATCGAGTTTATTAGAATTCAGTTTTTCTTAGCTACTTTGTCTCTGGCAGGATCAGCCTCGAGATAATTCTGCTCGCGTCACAGTCTCAACTCCTAAATTTAGCTGTCAGAGTTAAGGAACAGATACCTAATGCAGCTAGAAGGCTACGCACACACACGCCCACACTAGTCATAAGCTTCTGTTGTAAGCATTTCTAGTTCTAGACCAGTGTCTTGAAGGAATTTCAGAGAAGGGCTTGAAACCTGCTTGCCACATGACTGATTTCTGTGCTGTTAAACGATGTCTTGAAGTGTGTGACATTCTTTCCATCTTGAGGGATGCAAATAGGACACACCTCTAAGCGTTGTAATCTGGGCAGCACATAATTTAATGCCGCAGAGTGGCCAGAGTTTTCTTAGTCCCTTCTTCACACATGTTGCTAGGGTGGGAGCCAAAGAGACGTAAAATAGTTAAGAACAGTTTCTCTGAACAATGTCGTGTCGTCTTGAGGAACCTTTCTTGACGTGTCCGCTAGCAGCACCCCTACATATGAAGGTGCAAACTAGAAAAGCAAAAAGTAGATTTTTCAATGTAAATTCAGCATCAAATGGGCCCAAGTGAGCATCAACCGTATACGTTTGGATGCCCAAGCTCGAACCTTGGATTATGAATCCGTCCGGATGACAGCAGGCTTAGCCAGAAAAGCTTCCATAATACTACCCATGTGCAACGCATCAGGCCGCCAGCTTTTCTTCGTCCTCTTAATGTCCCTGCCTCGGCGGCTCAGGGGTTGGGGCATTCGACTACTGAACACAAGAACGCCAGATAAATTCCGGCCGCGGCGACTGCTTTTCAATGCACACGAAAGGCAAGGCGCTTCTGTATTGCGCGATGTCAAGGCGCGTTGAAGAACCCCAAGTGCTCGAAATTATCGAAGTACTCCACTACGGCGTCTCTCCTAGCATCAGTCGTGTTGGGACGCTAAACCCTATCAATCAGCGCATGCCTCTTAATGCGGACATTCACTTTTGATGACCTGCATGCCCTACAAACTGTCTCTACTGCCTAGTCTCGTGGGCTAGGGTCGTGAAGCTGGGACTATTACTGAGCAGCTCGATCTTTACAAGGACTGAATAAAATAGTAGGGCCAAGTAAGGAATAGTCGGGGACTAGGAACTTGTTCTGCAATAAAAGTAACCGCTAAGGATGGTAAAATGAAGGGACCTGCAATGGTCATGTGTATTCTTTACAGAATACTTGCGGTAAAACAGCAACTCTTGCAGTGCGCTCTAATACCTTCTATTTAAGCTCAAAGTAATTACTAGCGTACTAAGTCAGCCTCTTTCCACCTGTACTGTCATGACAGAGTCGGCAGATTGTGCATTTCAGAGCTTCCACATGGAGATGCTGTCTTACTATTCCCAACATTCGTACCTTACAGAATGCGCTTAACAGAGCCCCAAGAAGGATTTCGGTGGGACAAGCCGCCTTCATTCTCCTTGTCGCCACGTTGACACCCGCGTTTCTTTGCGGCCAGCCTGCCAACGCAGCACTGGTCGGTGGCTGGACGAAGCAGGAGCCTAGCAGTAACCCCAAGTATCTTTCCCTAGCCCACTATGCAGTTTCCCAGCAAACACAAGGCCGGGACAAGTACGACACGGTTTCCAATCTCACAGAAGTCTACACACAGGTTGGTACGCGCGTGAAGGCTTTGCCGCCCGGCCGCAGTGGCACTGTTGTTAGGATGTTCAACTGTTGTACCCAAGAATGCGAGATCAAATCCGGTGCTTTGTTGTTTGCCTCACATCCACTTTTCGATGAATGCGAAAAGTAAGGAGCCCGTCTACTGTCCGATATCAGTACATGATAAAGATCCTAAGGCGGTAGAAATGTCCAGAGCTCTCCACTACAACGTCTCTCGTAGCCTGAATCGCATTGGGACGTTGAACCCCACAAACTAAACCAAACCAACTGATGGCTTTGCTATTATAGCGCTTTGCTACGTCGCAGGACCAGATTCGTTGGATTCTGGCGGGGAAATTCCAGGTAGAGAAAGCTAAGTGCTAATTAAAGCTTAGGCACTCAAGAAATAGAGCCAAAAGAAAGGCAAGGCAAGGAAGTTATCTGGGCAAATCCGATCTGTCTACCCTAAATACGAGAAGGCGGTTGGGAAAGAAAGAAACGAAAGAGGCTTGATGGGGCAAAGTTATCTAGATGGTGAGAACTATAATGCAGTACTGGCGAGCCGCTTGGCAATTGTGTTGCAGATGCTCCAGCATTTTTCGTGCTTCTTTCAACGCGTCGGCGTAAGTGAGGTCCAGATTAGCCATGTGATATAGCCCAGCGATCTATGAACACCTGCACCGCCAATTTGGCTCGCAGAGATCACAAACATAGCACATAAACAGGGTTATCTTTTGCACCAATTAAAATACACGTACTGCCTAAGCGTATTTTCGCGTCACTGAAACATTGTTAATTACCAACAAATTTTGGATCACGGCGCGTGGTAACATCTATCGGTAGTGATATTCTGAAGGCATACCTTCAAAATATCACTACCGATAGACGTTACCTCGCGCCGTGATCCAAAATTTTTTTGGTAATTAACAATGTTTCAGTAGGTTATTGAAACAATTTTAAACGTAGCACTGCGTTTGCAAACTTGAGGCATGACAGATTCCAACAACATTACTAGTAATCGTTGCAGATGCCAAGGTATTGACCGAGAAGTGTGAAAGATACTGCGTGGTTCCTTTCCTATATGCCATCTTACTGTGGGAAACGGAAGGTACATTAACACTTGCCACCGAAGGCGGTTGTAGTGGAGAGAGGTCGTGAATGCGGACGACAAGTTACCTGAGTATTATTTGCCATTCAAACCCTGTCAAGCCTGAAGGCTAAAGGAGTCCAACAGTTGTTGCGCCTGCCCTCCACCCCCCTTCAAAAAATACATGCTTCTTTTCGGAAGTGGATCATTAGGAGCTACAAGATTTTTTGAACAGCAAAGACTTTACATATTAGCACTAGCATTTCGCCAAAACTTGGTTCTTATACGCACTTACCAATATCATAATCAGCATTTATGGAAGAAGCACAACAGCAGCGACATGCAAAGTTAAGAAACAACCACTGAGGCTGCACTAGTCCTCCAAGCGTTTTACTTGTTCTCGCTATTCTCGCTATTTATTTATTTATTTATTTATTTATTTATTTATTTATTTATTTATTTATTTATTTATTTATTTATTTATTTATTTATTTATTTATTTATTTATTTATTTATTTATTTATTTATTTATTTATTTATTTATTTATTTATTTATTTTCAACCAGGTCGTGGCAGGCGTTAACTACAAGTTGACCTTCACTACAGCGCCGTCAAATTGCACGGTTGGCCAAGACGCTTACTCTGCCCAGCTATGCGTTCCAGTCGCAGAGGTGAGCTCGCATGGTTTCCTTCACATGAAAAAGAGAGCAAGCGAAATCTTTTGTTCAACAAGTCCTTAAGACAGTTCTCGAAACTACGTAGCTGCCACACAAAGGTTATTTAACCACTCTTTTTTTTTTTTTTTGCCTTTATACAGATAAGACAATAAAAGCTTTTTTTTTTTTTTGTAGCTGAAATGACCTTGTTGCTAACTTGGCTTATGTGCTCATTTATTTCGAATATTTCATAGTATTTATTACCCTGGTTTAACCAGAGCATTGTGCATTAGTATAACAAATAAGCACTCTTTCTTCTGTTCCACAGAGTTTTCTTCTGGTCGCGCAACGCTCATGAGGCATTTCAAATTTCAGCGCAGAAGTGACAGCAGATTTTTATCTGCGCGAATGGAATGTACACTTCAGTATTGAACTCATGCGCACCTCTCATTACTAGCCAGTTCTCACATAACATATAGTGGACAGGGCCTGAGCTCATTCTACCTCCGCGCCTCGTTTAAGCAAAGATGCGCGAGTGCACAGATGCGGTCAGTGTACGTTGCAACATGCTAGATGTGGTCAAAAAATTCTTCACCAAGCGCTTGGTGCTCCCAGGACACAAAAAAGAAGTTTGCATTTATGCATGCGTTGAAGACATTGCAGCAGTGCATATCAAGTAACTCCGGCAGAACATGAAAAGCACTACAGCAACGTCAACTTCATGTTGCACGTAACGTTTCACTAAGCTGTATTTTTTGAACTCGAGTGCGTGCTGCCTACCAGTTCGCTCGACTGCACTCGACCGGCCAGAGTAACCAGGTCGGTATAATCGAACAGGCAAGCCAACCTTTTTTTTCTGATACTCCGATTTCGATAAACTCGTTTTGACCGACTAATTGAAGCGTATTTCGCGCAACTATCGAAACAAGAAGGGGTAAATGACACATTAAACATCGCGTTCAATGTATATGTGTGAATGCGTGCGTGCGTGCGTGCGTGCGTGCGTGCGTGCGTGCGGGGGGAGGGGCGTCTTGGTTTGTGTATGCGTGTAAGTCTTGTTATTGCTCAGCGGGAAATAAGTGCGCCGCTTACATACATGTGTTTTTCACGTTTGTTTTTCACAAAAAAAAATAAAGTTCTATGAATTCTTTACTGATCACATTCTTACTTTTGTGAGCTAACTTAATTGCTCTAAACCACCGCTGACACAAGCAGTTAGCGCAATTAGCAAGTGCACGTGCTCCGTGATTGTTCCTGACTGATACATCGTGCTCACTCACTCTTTTATGGCGCGGCGGCCCGTTTGACTGCCGCACATACGTATGGGAGTATTGGTCTAGTAACTATAATCGCAAAGTCTCCTGTGCCGTCGCATCTAGCGTAATATTTTCTGTCATCACTCGGAAGGGATTCATGTTAGTAAAATAAGGCAATGCGCCGAATAAAAATGGGGGGAACCATTAACGACCGCTGTGAGCAATAAAATAGCGGATTTAATTGCATATTCGTCTGTCTACATCTGTCAGCTGCTATTTCAAGCAATCAACTCATCCAGCATAACAAGGAGCAGAAATTGGAAGGAACGTCTACATCCTGTTGCATAAATATAAAAAGGCATATTTTGTTGACTGAGCAGTTTATCTCCACACTAAGCACGTGGGCGCCCTAGACACAGCGTTCTGAAAGCACTAAACAGTTCTAGCTCCTTTGTACTCATTTTTCGTCTCCAATTTATCGTGCTCGTGTGTGTTGTGGAACTCTGTTTTCCTTAAGTCTAGAAATAACTCACTTTTCCTGCATAAAACATTAGATAAAGTTCATATCCGCGTTGTATTTTTGTTTTCTTTCTCCGTCGCCACATTAACCCCGGTTAGTAGCAATTATGGCAAGGCACGTCATATTGCATCAAACTAGGGGGTCAGAGATTAAAATAAAGCAATCTACAAGGTGCTAATTCTACTTATTACCGCAGCGCAAGAGTGTACAGGGTTTATGTATACTGCCGCGATGACAGGCGTTACGCACTCCGCAAAAACTGAATGTGGAGGCCACTTTTCCTAACCGGCTTGCTTATGCCTCTCTTTAAATGGCACGCAGACAACTGCATAAACCACGTGCATCAGCACAACTTCGATAAAACTACTGGGTTTTTTTAGACGGTCGTGTGTAGATACTGAAAACGCTATTTTATCTTTTCTTTTTGTTCTCTCTTGATGCCTTGCTCTGGCTTCAATAGTCACGCGCAGTTCCTCAGTTTGAGCCATTTTATCATGATTCTGTTTTCTTGATGCCTTGTTTTGGCGGCGAGATGTGCAATTTATTTAAATCAACATATTTTAGGGCTTCTTTTTTTTTGCAGCGTTTTATCTATGATATACATCGTCATATAAAATGTAGTGTCTTCCGCAATAAACTCACTTGGTAGTAGGAGTTCTTTTTATTCTTCTTCTTTCCTGTGATCGTGTCCGTGCGCCGTTGTAATAAGTTAGGTTAGCAAAAACATAAATCGATTGCATAGCCATTTCTTGCCGGACTGGTTAGTCGATTGCGTAGTTCCTTCTTGACAGGCTGTTTTTGACCGCCACCAAATGGTGCCTTTATTGAGGACAAAATTCTGCATTATAACAAAACGAGTGTTATTGGAACAAATAGCCGAACTAATTATCAGCGTAACCGAGTGAGTGAGAACCTGCTCAACGCCTGATGACCAGTTCAAGCTGATCCATAGAGCGCTCAAGACAGCAAAGCCTACTGGGGCCCTAGACTGAAGACCTCACCCAACCGGGAGAATTCATTCTGCCAAAAAAAAGTTTTTTGTTAATTCACGATCGAGCCAGAGAGTATTTCTCAGAAAAGAATTAAGAAGAGTCATGACATCTGCTCCGATCCCTCGTGGTTCTTCCTTCTCTTCACCTAAGAAATTCTCTTTTGTTATGAAAAACCTCAAGTGTGCTTTGTACCTGCGCATAGACACAAGCATCACTCAAATGCTTTCGCTTACGGCAGTATCATATTTCGCATAAGGGTGTATCGTAGTCGGCCTTAGAAATTTTTCACACAGAGCTATTCGCTAAGCAGAAACATTGCTCAAAAGGGCAGCGAGGGCAACTCCATTCAATGCTAATTGTAATTAAAAATATACTGCATGGTTCTTTCTGGTAGTGTAGGTGTTTTGCTGTACAGCAATAGATGCACCTGTTGGTTAGAAAATTTTACTTCGGGTGTGAAGAATATTCTACGTCACTTCGTTCACACCCCTGACGTCAAGTTCGAAGTGCATCCATTGTTGCTGTTTGGAAATGTCTGTATAACCTAACCTTAGGAGGCCGCGAGAGAAAACAAATAATCGTGACATGATTACAGTTTTCGTGCGGAAACAGCCATTACAGGCGATATCTGCACTTAATTTTTTTTTTTCACTTTCCTCAGCGGAATAAGAGGTATGCTTTAGAGCAAAACATCACGTTCATCGTAAGAAGGAGGTAATCGGTTGACGAAGACTGTCTTCAAGTTTTCTTTAATGTCTCCTTAAATAAAATGTGCTCAATCATTTTCATTGATTTCCTCAATCAAAGTTCTTGTAACGAAATATTGTACTCTTGTGTGCGTGTGTGTGACTCAGGTCAACGGGAGATGCACGGCGGTTGTCTACGAAGTCTCCTGGGCGAAGACTACCGGGCTCACAAGCTACACGTGCTCTCCCGTCAGTTAAGACGAACAATAATGAAAGTGAGCCGACAAAAGTTCAAGGACGCTGATGCTCTCGACATCTACCGCACAAAACTTCATTGTTTTTTGTGTGTTTTTCGGGGCAACTTCTGTAACAAAATCTGCAATTGCTTTGTGTCTAAGTTATGAAAATAGCATGAATAAAACTTCACTGCTGGGTGTGTAATCATTCTACTTATAAGCGCAAACGAAATATTCCCGCAGTGTGGCATCTTCTATCTAGCTCACTTACACCAAAGATTCGTGTCGTTTCCAGTATAATATTGCACCTAGCGTTGCCAGGTGGCGCATGACTGAGGTGTGAAAGGAGGACGAAGTTGAAGAGGACGACAAAGTGTCGCTTGCACGTTTGCGTCTGTGCTGCTGTGTTCTTGTGTCTGGGCTACCCCCTGCTATCATTGGTATCCTTAGTCACCGTGTACGTGACATTCTGGTGGAGGTGCGGGGTAAAAACGATCGCCTATGCAAGAATCTCCATCTACAAGACGTCGCGCCAGCCCTGTACCATCGCTCCAGTCGACGGCTCCAGGGACTGTCTCCGCAGTTTCAGCCAGCACCCGCCGCCATGGCATCTAGTGCTCCTGCGCAGCAGGTGACGGGCCTCGCACCGGCCTGTAACTACACCTTGCAGGCCCCTCGGGTACCGAAGACTTTCCATGGGGACCTCTTTGAGGATGTGGAGGACTGGTTCCTTCAGTTTGAACGTGTCACTGCATTCAACCAGTGGGACGATGCTGCCAAACTAAGGAACGTCTACTTCAGCCTTGAGGACGGCGCCCGTATCTGGTACGAGAACCGAGAGCAAGCTTTAACTTCGTGGCGGGAATTCCGTCGTCAACTGCTCGAGGCTTACACTAGCGCAGATCGTCGCGAGCATGCAGAACGTGCCATTCACTCTCGCATCCAAAGGCCGAATGAGAGTGTCCAAGCATACGTCGAGGACATGACGCGCCTCTTCAGGCGAGCCGATCCCGCCATGTCCGAGGACAAAAAGGTCAGGCACTTGATGCAGGGTTTGAAAGAGCAGTTGTTCGCAGGTCTTGTGCGAAACCCACCCTCGACTGTAAACGGATTCCTTGCGGAGGCCACCACAATGGAAAAGGTGCTACACCAACGTGCCGTGGCTTATGACCGACCTTTTCATACACGCACAACCGCGGAATCATTTGCATCTTCAGAGCGGCATCACGATGCATTGCGCGAACTGATTCGCAGCGTCGTGCGCGAAGAACTAAGCAAGTTCTGGAGCCCTCTGCAGCAATCGCCATCTTCCGTTTCTGCTATAGTGCGGGAGGAGGTGCGGCAGGCACTCAAGAGCCCTCTTTCGCCTGTAGTTCCGAGCCCGCCATTGCTGTCGGGGACCGACAATCGTCCCACATATGCGGAAGTTCTGCAGAGTCAGGCTCCCCCTTCACCACCGCCCATTCTCGCGTCACCTACAGTTCCGCTGCCCTCGGTGCAGCCAGTGCAGAACTTCGACAATCGCCCGCTGCCCCGACGCAAAGCCGACATTTGGCGCACGCCTGACCGCCGTCCGCTTTGCTTCCACTGCGGTGAACCAGGACATCTCTACCGGGATTGTCCGTATCGACGCCTCGGTCTCCACGGCTTCCGCATCGACTCGCCTCCTCCCCGGTTTGGTCAACGACCCCGAGTTATTGAGGAGTACCTGGCGGAGCAGCGTTCATCTCGTTCGCAGCGTCAGCCCCGCTCCCCTTCGCCAAGGCGCTCCTCCTCGTTCACTCACGGTTCCTCGCGAGAGGACCAAGGCCGCTCGCCTAGCCCTGGTCGGGAAAACTGAAAACAGCGACCTTCGGGGGCGAGGCCGCTGGTAGTCGCTGCGTTGAAGACCTCCCGTCGTCGCCGCTTCGATCCGACCGCGAGCTGCTGGTACCGTCACCTAGGGAAGCAAAAAGCATTTCTCTGGACATTCCGGTTATTTTAGACGGTCGCACTACGGTCAATGCTTTAGTGGACACCGGTGCCGATTATTCAATTTTGAGTGGTCGCATGGCGACTGTTTTGAGGAAGGTGCTCACTGCTTGGCCAGGTGTGTGCCTTCGAACCGCCGGCGGTCATATAGTTACTCCAAAGGGGATGTGCACGGCTCGCATTCAGATTAACGGACGTACGTTCGTCGTTAGTTGCGTTGTTTTAAGTGACTGCTCCCGTGACCTTATCCTCGGCATTGACTTTCTGCGGGAGTACGGAGCAGTTATCGACCTGCGAAATAGACTCGTCACGTTTTCGATGGGACAATCTACCGAACAAGATAGTAGCAGTCCTTGCAATAACGCACTTCGTGTTTCCGCTGAGAGCGTCTCGCTGCCGCCGCGAAGCAGTGCTCTTGTGGAAGTTACCTGTGACGATTTCCGTACCGGTGATGCTGTAGCGGAGGCGAACCATACACTCCTGCTTGCTCATGGCATTTGCGCTCCCCGAAGTTTATTGTCGTTTCACAATGGCCGGGCTGCACTCCTTGTCACAAATTTTTCTAATGAGTACCGACACTTGTTCCCGGGGACTGCTATCGCTTTTGCTGACCATGTTGCGCACGATCCGGTCTGTTTTGCATCCACGGCAGTAGAAACTAACGAGCCATCTCTTGACAACATCGACATTAACTGTCACTTGTCAAAGGAGAAACGGCGGGCTTTAGAGCAACTGCTGCTAGACTTCAAGCACTGCTTTGCTTCTTCCTCGAAGGTTCGTCAAACGCCCATCACACAACATCGCATCATTACTTATGACGACGCTCGCCCAATACGACAGCAGCCTTATCGTGTGTCTGCCAAAGAACGAGAAGTGATCCAGACGCAAGTTCAGGAGATGCTGGATGATGGTGTTGTGCAGCCTTCACAAAGTCCGTGGTCTTCACCAGTAGTCCTTGTCAAAAAGAAAGACGGCACTCTTCGATTTTGCGTCGACTATCGGAAATTGAATAATGTGACAAAGAAAGATGTATACCCGTTGCCGCGCATCGATGACTCACTGGACAGATTGCGACGTGCGAAGTATTTTTCATCTATTGATTTAAAAAGCGGCTATTGGCAAATCGAAGTAGACGAAAGAGACCGAGAAAAAACCGCATTTGTCACTCCAGATGGCCTATATGAATTCAAAGTACTCCCATTTGGATTGTGCTCTGCCCCAGCTACATTCCAAAGGATGATGGACACCGTCCTCACTGGCCTCAAGTGGCAGATCTGTCTTGTGTACTTGGACGATGTAGTTGTTTTTTCCGAAACATTTGATCAACACCTCGAACGCCTTCGAGCTGTCCTGGAAGCCCTCCGTTCTGCTGATCTCACGCTGAAGCCCCAGAAATGCCACTTCGGGTATACAGAACTCAAGTTCCTCGGCCATGTTGTAAGCGCTGATGGGGTGCGCCCGGATCCCGATAAGACTGCTGCCGTCGCACGATTTCCCGTTCCAGCTAATAAGAAGGCTGTTCAGCGCTTCCTCGGCCTGTGCGCATATTATCGGCGTTTCATTGCGGACTTTTCTCAGATCGCAGAACCTCTGACGCGCCTTACAAGGAAGGACACCTCCTTTGTGTGGAACTCTGAGCAGCAGATGGCCTTCTCTTTGCTTCGTGAGCGCCTTCAAACATCCCCTGTTCTGGCGCACTTCGATGAAGCGGCTGACACTGAGGTACACACTGACGCCAGTAGTATCGGTCTTGGCGCGGTCCTTGTTCAGCATCAAGACGGGTTTGAGCGAGTAATAGCCTATGCCAGCCGCACTCTCTCTCGTGCCGAAATGAACTATTCCACCTCAGAAAAGGAATGCCTGGCGGTCGTATGGGCTACTATGAAGTTTCGTCCCTATCTTTACGGCCGGCCATTTAAAGTCGTCACCGACCATCATTGTTTGTGCTGGCTGGCAAATCTGCGAGACCCATCTGGACGACTTGCACGCTGGAGTTTACGTCTTCAGGAGTTTGACATAACCATTGTTTACAAGTCCGGCCGCAAACACGAAGACGCCGACACGCTGTCACGAGCACCCGTTGACACTGGCGATACTACAGCCGATGACGATAGCGGTTTTCTAGGAGCCCTCAGCGCATCTGAGCTCAGGGATCGACAAAGAGCTGATCCAGACATCCTTCCACTCATCGATTATCTGGAAGGGCGTGATACGATTCTGCCTCGATACCTATCTCGGCACCTTGATTCCTTCTGCATACGGCAAGGCGTATTGTATAAAAGAAACTCCCAGAGCCAAGACAGAACTTACCTTCTGGTAGTGCCATGCGAGCTCCGTGAGGATATTCTCCTTGCTTGCCATGATGAACCAACGTCTGGTCATTTGGGTTGCTCACGGACTCTTGCTCGAGTGCGCAACATGTATTACTGGCCAGGACTTTCCGCAGCAGTGAAACGCTATGTACGAAGCTGTCGCGAATGCCAGCGCCGTAAAACACCGCCCCAGAAGCCTGCCGGATTTCTCAAGCCCGTTAAAGTACCCCGCATTCCGTTCGACCAAATTGGAATGGATCTCCTTGGCCCTTTCCCTTTGTCGCAGGCCGGAAACAAATGGATAGTCGTCGCTACTGACTACCTGACTCGATACGCTGAGACAAAGGCAATCCCTCATGCCACAGCTTCCGAAGTAGCAGAGTTTTTCATGCACAACATAGTCTTGCGGCATGGCGCCCCTTCCTACGTCATTACCGACAGAGGGACAGCTTTCACCTCACAGCTGATCGACCGCATATTCGAGCTGAGTTGCACGACCCATCGCAAAACCACAGCGTACCATCCACAAAGCAATGGCCTTACAGAAAGATTGAATAAGACGATTGCGGACATGTTGGCAATGTACGTCGATGTGCAGCACAAGACCTGGGACGAGGTGCTGCCGTACGTTACATTTGCGTATAATACAGCCTTACAAGAGACAACGCGCTTCACACCATTTCGACTTGTTTACGGACGCGAAGTTCAGAGCATGCTCGATTCCATGCTCCCGTGCCCAGATGATGACCAGCTATCCTCAGATGCCCAGCAATATGCCATCCGCGCTGAGGAAGCCCGCCAGCTCGCCCGTGTGCACATTGGGCAGCAGCAGACCACTGACGCGCACCGTTACAACCTCCGGCACCGCCAGGTTGACTACAAGCCTGGAGATCAAGTCTGGGTATGGACACCAGTTCGCCGTCCAGGCTTGTCAGAGAAACTCCTTTCCCGCTACTTCGGGCCGTACAAAGTGTTGCGCCGTGTGAGTGACCTTAGTTATGAAGTTATCCCAGACGGTGCCACACAACCAAAACGTCGAAAGCACAGCTCGGACATTGTGCACATTGTGCGACTGAAGCCGTACTACCACCGATAGCGTATGGCCACCCGCTGTGACCACTCTCTTGCTTTTCACACCATTTTTACCGGCCCTTCTCATTTTTTTTCGGAGGGAGGGGGTAATGCCACCTAGCGTTGCCAGGTGGCGCATGACTGAGGTGTGAAAGGAGGACGAAGTTGAAGAGGACGACAAAGTGTCGCTTGCACGTTTGCGTCTGTGCTGCTGTGTTCTTGTGTCTGGGCTACCCCCTGCTATCATTGGTATCCTTAGTCACCGTGTACGTGACAATATATGGCAATCTATCGCTCCCCATCACCTAACCACTTTGAAATTTCCTTTTTTTTCTTGTCTCAAAAACAAATAAAGCTGAAATTTTTATTATTACTTATTTACAAGCGAGTTCAGTTGTAGACAATAGTCCCTATGTATAACTATAGCGACAGAGAGCAGTAGGCGGGCGATTCAGATTAAGAACGTTGCCGGAATTAGTGGAGTGCAGCTGGCACAGGACTGGGATAATGGGGGAATATGACAGAGGCATTTGGCTTGCAATGGATATAGTTACACTGATTATGATAAGCACAGTATTTATAGCAACGCTGCCCCCTTTCTACGAAAAAAGCATCGGTAGTTTCTCAAAGAATCATCTGTCCATCTCTCTTAGTTTACAATCTTTATTGATGCCCTTTTTAAAAACGCACATATAGAAAGTAACTCAGAAAAATAAACACGATTTCAGCACCGACGTGTCGATTGTTCAAAATAATTCAAATGGTAAACCGAAATTCATAGGAGCCGACACCAACTAAAGAATAGTTCGAATTCTGCTTCCATCACAGACTGAAATTTTTACTGCGGCAACGGTATAGTACTGCTATTTGACGACAACCCTGGCGTCACCTGTGTGAAGCTTCTGAGAGCTAGCTTCCACCCTGCAGGAGCCTATGCGGCGGTAGAGCGAAAAAGAGACGGCGAAATTGAATTCGAAGTCGCAGTGGAGAGCCAGTTGACTTTATGAAGCACCACCAACTAGACATCTTTCGCCCCGCCCCCCCCCCCCCAAAAAAAAAAAACAATAATAAATCCTCCCCCTCTTTCCCCTCCCCGTATTCCAGAATCAGCGCCTACCGTGCAGCCACTTACCTCCACCAGTCTTCACCTTCCAGGGCTGTCGCGTTGTTAAGCCACGCCTTTAAACGAGCCTGTACATAACATCAAAAAGAAGTAATATCGAGAGCCAATTCAACTGTTCTCGCAAGTATTTCCCAGAGAGGTTGCACGAATGTATTACGACCTTCATTTCGTTATCAAAGACCCGATGCTATGTGTTACATGTGGCTGATTACACGGAATAGGCTGCAGCGAAGCACCGACCGCCGATAGAGCATTGGTGTCAAGTGGTGGGTCCCCAATGCAACGCATCACAAAGGTAAGAGATAGGAATAATGACGCTGGGCTCCGCTAGCCACTGCTGCAGGCCCCATCCTTAAACCTGCTGCAACGCATCTTCTATATTAAAAATAAAGTAGTGCTGCAGTCAAGCGATATCAGCAATTTCTGCAACCATTTCTGCACCCCTCCTCCTAACCCCCCCCCCCTTCCCCCTTCCCTCTACTATCAGCCCTTTGCAGTACTAAACCTACCCCGATGTTCACCAGTGCCTTCTCGCCGCTAGCA
This sequence comes from Amblyomma maculatum, assembly GCF_055883805.1. Taxonomy (NCBI): domain Eukaryota; kingdom Metazoa; phylum Arthropoda; class Arachnida; order Ixodida; family Ixodidae; genus Amblyomma; species Amblyomma maculatum. The sequence goes on along the minus strand of NC_139353.1, from coordinate 18,521,169 downwards.
TTGCAACGTGGAGGGTGCTTGATAGCGAAGAAAATTATTTCTGTTCAACAGAAAAACAAGCCTCCGTCAGTAGTCGCACATGATAAGGCGACCGGTGTGAAGTGCGATAATACCAAAAGATAGCTGTTGGCGTACTACTGAAACGGGTGTCGATAGCTTGCTTCACAATACGCCACGTTTCTACAAGTGCTACAAAATGTGCTGGGCATTCCCAAAAGTAGTTTTCGTATTTCCTGTCTCAGCATGGCATTTAGGTAATCACTAATGGATTCAGGTAAAGTTTTCATATCACTTACATATTCGTGGAACAAGAAGCCCTCGTACAGAGTACGAAGCATGCCCATGATGTCGCGTTTTAGTTGTCCTGCCAGCTGCATTGTTTTCTGCGTGGCCGCATTTGTTGCCTTCTTCTGTCAAGGTAAGTTTAGCGCATATGTCTTACTGGACCGACAACAGAGGTGTATGATTTGGCATATGGAGTTTAACCTACTAAAGTGGCATCGACTGTCAGGGGCGCCGTAATTGAGGACTCTGGTAATTTCGGCCACCGGGGGGTATTCAACGTGCTCTAATTGTATCGAGCAGTACACGGAGCATTGCGTCCTATGGGTGCAGGTTGCCATGGTAACGGGTAATGATGTCATTAGCAATAACTACGTAACGACAGTGACAATGCTTCCAACTAAACGCGGCTGCAGCAGCCGAGATGAAATGAGCATTCTCGGGATCAGCGCTTAGCCATAGCCGTGTAGAGAATGACAAGAATTAAGTACTTTTTAGACTCGGATAGTTCTGCTATTATGTATTGTCACCTTGAAAGCCGTTTTCAGCGCATGTGAAACATACAGCGCCATGCATTGTTAGGGCGAACACACAAGCACGTCGCACGTTCTCCGGAGCCCCAGTGCATTTGACCCGGCGACAAAGTGCCGCAAAGTGTTAAAAGCGAAAATGACACTGGAAGTCAGGTTTCGCTTTGTATGTCACTTCGTTTCGGTGCGTTCCAGTGCCAACGCAATAATGCTCCACGGTATGCAGGCATGTGCTCGAGTGCTCCTCCACGAGTGGATGATCCTGTTAAAATTCACAAGCCTGACATCAATACCGAGAGAGGTCCTAAAATTTAATTTTGCAGCGGCTCCTAATTCAGTAGGTTAAGAGGATAAAATGAACCACATGAACAGTAAATAAGCGTACAGTGTTACAACTTGCAATATTCGAAAAGTGCCAAATAAAGATGACAACATTCCTAACAAACGAATCCAAAATATATTCAGCTCATGGCTACGAAATAAAAGGCGTAAGCTTGTATTTGAAAGCAAAATTCCAAATTGATAAAATTATGGGGGAAACTTAAGCTCCGTCTTAAAGGGTATGACGCGGTAGCGTAGGCTACGACCCGACATATAAAGTTCAAGTTTAATCAAGCCGTATGAGCGTGCCTGCATTCATGGCCTAGGAGTAACGTGAATGCATGTGCCCTGGTGGGCTGATTCTAAAAGCAGAGACCCTCGCATATGAAAGGAAAGGTCCGAGTTGACAGCTCCTGCCCAGCGTAACGTCAACCAACCTCACGTCATATCGGTTCCCGGTCGTGCAACCTGCCACCTGACGGCACCATGCTGGTGATATTTCGCACACAGCACCGACTGCGGCGCCTACAACGCCAAAGGCAGTTTTTCTTATAAGCTGGGACTTTAACGCTATTGCGTTACTAAGCTTTCAACGGTTTGAAGCCCGACAGTAAGGTTCGTGTTTGAAGGGCGCAAGGTGCATGCGTTGTAGGGCTAAGTACTAATCCACAACTTAAAAGAGAAAAGTCAGACTTTGAGTCCAATACTCGTAATAAAAATAAAAAAGCTTGTTTTCGTAAAGACACCAACCGCATCTATTGAGTCTTTTTTTTTGAATATCACGAGGGCAAAACAAAACCTACGTTACTGAAAAAGGCTGTATGGTGCAATAACATCATAAAGATATTAGCACAATATGTCCCAGTTACATACATGGTCGTACATTTTTTGACATTCTTGGAATTTGTTACATCTGTATGAAACACCTGCTTGAAATAGTACACTCTACTTGTTTTTGAGTAGCTTATGGACAATTACACAAAAGTGTCATGGTTTGAATTGTCTGGTAAAGCTTAAACAGGTAGTTACGAAAGAGTAAATTTCACTTTTCGATTGTAGTATTGAATACGCTGTATTCATTTTGCGAGGCCAAAGTGGACCATAGCTTGGGCTAATGTTACGGTTTATCTGATGCAATAACCGGATGAGAGCAAATATTCAGGTAAAGCTAAGTTGCGAATACAATGAAATAATAAAAGCAGAAAGATTAACTAGGACGTCTTTGAGAACGCCTGGTAACTGAATGTTACAAAGTACAGAAATGAGATATGTGCGGGCCTATGAGGTGATACAACAATCTGAACGGGTAAGTATGAATGACTAGTAAAAATGCTTATAATATTACATTAGTTCATGCATTTTCTTTTTTTTTTCTAGATCATGAGCTATGACATGAAACGCGGCTTAGGCTATCTTCCTCAAAAGTTCCTATGTGCGAATCAACTTGCAAGCTAATATCTACGTCCATTGCAAGAAAAGAATGGCGCTCTCAATGAAATCTGGAATAATTTTTTGATGAAAGTGTCCAGTGTCTTCGGGATAATTTCAGTTCTACGGAATAAAAGTCAATAAGCTGTGAGAGGAGCTGAATCTCCAGGTTGTTTTTTTTTTTGTTTCAAGCAAGGAATAATTCTTTGTTTTCTTTTTTCTTTTTTCTTTCTTGTTCAGGCGTAAAATTGACATAATATATTCCTGTGTTTTCTGAAATTCAAGAGGTGATGAGTCCATGTTTCCATATACTGCCTCATTTGTAGTTTTGAGAATCTAGTGCAAACCGACAACAGCTCTCTGGTTTAATTCTAGCCTCGAAAACCTCGCCTTTAGGCACGTATAGCTGCATTCGTGAAACTAAACTCCAGAAAATACCCATCGGTACTTAATATCGCTTGTTTCCTAACAGAGTTGTATCCTTCATTACTGGGACATCTCTTCACCATTTTTTCGCAATTAGTCTTTTCGTGTTTTTCAAGTGCATTTGTTCTTCCTACACCTATACATCGAGATACTATTTTTTCCCCACTCTGAGTATTTCATGGCCTTTGCTGTAAGTGGAAGTATTAAATGTCACCAAACTTGACCTCACTGTACTAAACGTGAGCCTTATAGCGTTTTCTTCTTCTCTAGAGTGTCAATTTCCTTGACTATTACCTGGTGCATATCAACGTCCGCCTACGTTAAACCTTGAATTCTCTAATAACTGAGTTATCTCGTCTGCAGTGCATATTCGTTTAGATTGGATGCCTCTAACTGCCATATGGATATCATTGTCACTACTTTGATACTGGTAAAAAAAAAAAGATAGAAAGAGGTTTTAGCCTCTGCTTTTTCGCAGCCACTTCTATTGCCCAGAAGCCCGTGTACTACACCTTCTGCTTTTGGGACGCCCTCTCTCGGTGGCGGCCGGCTCCGCACAACTTCAACGTCAGCGACATTCCAGCCGAACTCTGCAGCGCCGTAGTCTACTCCCACGTGACGATCGACGACAGTAACGGCTGGATTAGATTGACGGAGCAGGAACTCAAACTAGGTAAACTGGTAGCATGTTACTTAACCATTTTCTGCCCGTATTCTTGCCAAATTTCACTGCAAGCAATACATCTATCTACCTTGAGAAGCTTTGAGATCTCCTGGATTTTTTGAGCACAATGGTCAAACCATGGGCTTGTTTAAGAAATGACTGATAGCGAAAACGTGGTTGACACACGTTAGACATTGGATACAGCTGCAGCAGCAATGCTCTCCTTCCGATTGATACTGCTATTAGCAACTGTTTAAGCGCCACTCTTCCACTTTACTTCCTCCTGAGGGAACTATCATGGTGTTTTTTCGATTATATGCATTCAATGGTCGACCTTGACGACAAACTACAAATTAAAATGATATAGAAAAGTAACCTGGGTTTAACTCCGCTTAAATCAAATGAAGCGTGCAAAAGCAAAGTTTAGCATTGTTTGGTATGGTTTGCTTGGCGTGCAGCATTGAAAGTCTGGCACAGTGGATGGCAGAATGATAGTCCTCTTAACTACACAGCATACAATTAATTACAGGTACATATGTCGCTGGTTTGAATCCCTGCCAAAACTAGCCTCTAATTTGACTAGCAGGAAGATGCTAAATGTGAAGTGAAATGGTATGGCATTATCCTGTACGCTGCACGAGGATCGGTTGCGTCAGAATTTCGATACAAAAGATGATAACTCTGGTGCCAGATGAAGGTCCATTTGTGATGCGCCATGAGAATAAATTTCGCGTCAGAAGCGATAGGGGGCAAGTAACATATCCCAGGGACATCTGTTGCGGATGTCATCGTCAACTCTCCGCTTCCGTGGCTGAACGACTGACGTAACAGTTGCTAAGGCGACCAGCGAGCACAGGCAAGATTTGTTCTCGGCCCTGACGATGTTATGGGAGCTTTATCACTGAAAGTACTATCAGGGCCAACTGGGAGAGAACGACGCTTTGAGCCTATAGGGTCCATGATGATGAACTGTAGTACGAAAAAGCAAGTTAATTTTCAGCTTAGTAAGCTGCTATAGAGGTAGCTCAGTGTATACCGTCTGCCCAACTGTAGGGGGAGGGGGGGGGGGGGGGGTGAAAGGTTACGCATTTAGCATCTAATGAAAATCATCGGTCTCCTACTGAATATAGCTGTCATTCGCCCAGGTGCACCCGGAATATTAAAGGGAGAAATGTGTCGGCAAAAGTGCCACACTCCATTTCATTCGTTTCTCGTAATTCTTCCTTATACGGTCGAAAAAATCGCGAATCTTTATCAAGGGAATATTTGAGTGGTGGTCAGCCATCTAAGCATGACCAGTGAAATATCTTAGCACAGCTTATTGTCTTGCTCGAGGCCTAGAAAGTCTTCATTCGCTCATAAGTTTTCTGTAACAAACAATTTGAAACTTTTTCTAGGATAGATTCTCTCGAGGAAATGCTCTCGGCCTCTTTTCCTGCAGGATGAGTCCTAAAATGGATGCCTGTTTACGGGCTAACCAATAATTGTCTTTCCTTTCACTAGATCCCGAGGCTAAGGCATACTCAAAATCATTTATCTACAACCCGATATGGCTGCTGCCACCTCATCGTAAGTTATTCTTGTTCATTGTTTGATTGTACTGTGAAGCTTTGCTACCTGGCATTTTTTACACTTTTTCTGCCTTACTTTGGTTCGTGTCTTTAACTAATTAGAACATCACGAAAAACATGGTCACAGAAAAACGTCGTAGGTCACTGAGAGTTATCATATCTCGCCTTAAATCCGCTCTTATCGCACAAAAAGACGATTTGTTGTTTTGAATTTTGGTAACGCAAGTATTGTCTCTCCTCCTCGACCATGTTTTCGTAACTTCGCCGCTCAGTTAATCCAGTCATCGTAGGCGACCGCAAGTGCAATAAAATATTCTGAAACTTTCCGCTGGTATCGTGGTCAATAGGAAATTGTTCTTTTCATGTAAAAATAACAGTAAAGTATCATCCGCATTTTCCCCATTCAAGTTGTACAGTGTGCAATATTATGCGATATGTGCAAAATTTTTCATAGTTCGGCCCTCAGCCCCTGTTAATGCTTCTATTAGTGTTTCTCATAGCCTGAATCGCTTTGGAACGTTAAACCCCATAAACCAATCTACCATACTTAAAACGCTGCGTTTGGTTAGTTTCGGTAATAGCTGCAAGAAAGATATCAATTCTTTTCGGTATACTACGGCTGTACATACATGGCTGATGCTCTGTGAACTCTAACGTGTATTGTTGAGAACATTATGTATCACAGCGGTAGCTGTAAAAATGTCTTAAGCCGGTTTCCGAACGCTCAGTGCTTAGAAGTTCGCATGAGCTGGTGCAGAGCAAAGGCAGATTGACTTTTGCCCAGCTGAAACTTTGCATCTCACAGACTATTAGACAAACACGAAAACGGACCGACACGGAAAAAGTGGACATCTTCAGAATAGAAACAGGGAGATTTTATTGCAACCATATTAGTCTTTTAAGGCAGAAAAGCTGAAGTCTTCCTTCTTATCTTTCTGACCACTTCTCACACTGGGTAGGAGCATTCCGGGAACTCAGCGAGCTCAAAAAGCGCAACCCAAAGCTGAAGATACTCTTGGCCGTGGGTGGTCCTCAAGAACCGGTGGAAAAGTACTGGCAGTTTTTTAGGAAGATGCACATATGGAGGGACACAGCTTTGAGTCTGTCGCAATGGCTGAAGACGTACGACTTCGACGGCGTCGTGTTCGACTTCTTTTCTGGCACCGCCTCTGCTCACGACTCCGTTCGGACGTGGGATACAGGCCGCCTCATTCATCCGTTCTTGAGGGTGAGGAATTCTTTCATAGAAACTTTTCATTTTGGATTTTTTAAGTTTACTGCGACGCGACTTCCGTGTGCACTATTGTGAGCTAAAGTAAGAGACTCCAGGACATGTCGATCTCCAGATCAGGAGTGCTAGATTAGTCGGAGTCCGGGTTTGGTGCGACGTTGTAAAGCAAGCGCACTTTTGCGCACGATAGTACTGCATAGCGTCCCAAACTTCAACATCCCCTATCCTTAAGGTAATGAGAAAAAAATGTGATCAAGGAAACTTAAAAGGAAAAGAAAAAGAGGTAGAAAAGAGAAAGGAAAGGAAAAAGGAGAGGAATGTATATAAGCACCTTTTTTACATCCATAGGTGTGTTGAGCCAGCCTTGAACTGCTTCGTGTGTGCCAGTATCAGCATAGTTATTCTTTTTAATCAACTTTTCCGGTAACTTCCTACCTGTTTAGGACGTTATTAAGATAGGCTTGTTCTTGCGGGTAGTAAAGAGGGGTTCCTTCTAATGCGCTCTTTGAACATGTGGTCTAAGAGATGGCATCTGGTAAGTCCACTGTTGATAAAAAATAAGCATACAGATGAGCGGGATGCAGAACCGTGATATAAAAGGCTGGAGAAAAAATTATGACGGATGTATTTTCGCTTCGTCATGCCCGCGCAGGATATTCGCACCAAGTTCAGGCGGGATTATATCACAGACTGGCGAATCGTCTTGACGCTCCCTGCTTTCGACAGTACAACACAGCGCCTTTTCGACATCGGCAGACTCTCGCAGTGAGTCCATTGCTACATTGTGGAGACACTTGAAGCAAGGCATGGTTGTATAGAGAAAAAGGCACATCTTTCTACTCTGATGATCTAGTTGTGCTTGTTCATCACCCTGAAAAAAAAATCACTGGAACTCACTCTCCACTAGACATTCTAAATTACAGGTAACCCCAAAGGCAGTCAACGTGTTTTTACACAGGCGTCTTTCTCGTTTACAACGCACGAAAGTGTATGTATAACAATGATATCTGAGATTCATGTATAAGAGAACGCATTAATGCATTCTCCTGGACCATCTAGAGCTGTCTTCAGCATAAAAACTAATTTTGTTCTGTTGCATAGAAACTTCTCTCAGGTCTCAAACTTTTATACAAAAATAGCCAAGGGCTCCAAAAGATATGGAGGTTCCATATTTATCATAACCAAACTAGCTTCTTAACGAAAACCCAGAGCCGCATAAAATCTCTTTAAGACCGCGAACCATTCTTATTCCATAATTTTACAACATAAATGATGGTTGCCTTCTATAAAATCATTAGATCTTGCTAGCTGAACATGTCCGTTTCTGTTCCAGGGAGGTTAATTTCTTCATTGTTAAGACAAACGACTGTCTCGAGTTTCCAAAAGGCTCCGGATTGAATGTTACAAGAACTATGGACATGGCCGACGTAAGTATTGCAATTCCACTTGTTTAGTTGTACAAAGGTTATTGGTTTGTTTTATAGGGTGTAATACGTGTAAGCTACTCAGGCTATGAGGGACGAAGTAGTGCAAGGCTTCGAAAATTTCGGCCAACTGGGGTTCTTCAACGTGTTCTGGCATCGCTCAGCACAAAGATATCTGCCTTTCGCCTCCATTGAAAAGTGCCCAGGTAGCACATAAGGGGGGTCCAGTGGGTCCGATGTAGACAAGTAGGGCTTGGGTAACTATTATAATACCTGCATCGGTCGCCGATGAGCCTTCTCGAAAAGCCTGACCGTTCTACGAGCCACGTGCATGAGAATTTTCATGCAGGTGGGCTTGGGACAAGACGTTTAAACGTTTCGCCGTTTACCGGTGCTCACGATGCATTTTGCCAGAACTACAAAACTGATCCGCTCACAGTCCGGCCAAGGATTATCAGAGCTAGACATCATGCGCACTGGTAGCGTACTGTATAGTGCAGCTGGCCCTGTCCCTTGTTCAAATGCCTGACGGTGAAATGTCTGAGAATTTGGCAGCAGAGAAGATCACTTTGCCTCTTTTGGCACTTACGTTTTGTCTACCTAGAGCATATAAATAATGAATAATAGTCGCACTTCTTACCCTCCTCCTTGATAAAGACATGGCAATGCACGATCCGACTCGAGTGGCGACGGCGCAGCTTGCTCTAGTCCTTCCATGGGCAATGATATCGATATCTAAACAGACTCACTCATTACAAGAATATCTACTTAGATGTCCACATTGGCATGCTCATCAATATCGCGTGACTTAAGGAGCACCCTTATAAGTCAGAAGGTCTCATGAAACGGTGAGGTGCGGTGTACGGTACGCCACGGCACGATATCATGTGTGGTGGTATGATATGATAAGATATGATATGGTATAATATGATATGATATAATATGATATGATATGATATATGATATGATATGATATGATACGGTATGGTATGGTATGGTATGGTATGGTATGGTATGGTATGACTATGGCATGGTATACGGTATGGTACGGTAGGCCACGGCATGGAACTATATGGTATGATATGGTATTGCACTTGAATTGAATGGTTCTTATTTTATACATTAATTACAGGGAATGTTTGTGACATTGTCTGGATTCCTAGCTGAAAGCTAGTTGGGATTCATACAAATAATTACAACAATATTTTACATATGACTCTTAAAATTAACATACACATTTTAGATATTTCTTCTGTCTATTAAACATCCAATGTAAGTCATAACAATAAGCACACAAAACAAAAAATTCCCAAATTCAGAGCGGCCTGGTAAGACGGTACAAATAAACAGTAACATAGAACAAACAAAAAAGTGAAGCATGCTTTTTCTCTGCTTGAAATGTTTCTTAAAAATACCGGAAAGGTGTTACTTTGCCATATTTAATTTCGTAGGTTCCGAAGATTAGTCTCAACATAATTTACAACGCCATTTTGCCGTAGACGTTTTCTGACCTTCGGGAGATTGAAATTTCTATTCATAGCGCTGCGGGTACTTACAGGCACAGTGAACAGTGATGTGTGCAATTTTTAAGACATAATGTACTGTGAGTAGAGTCCTGTGTTGAATTAACGAAGTGGTAGTATATTCATCTGCTTAAAAACAAGATGCTGTGTGAGCGTTGTATTTAGACTGCGCAATTAATCTAATTGCCTTTCTTATAATACCACAAGTGGCGCCAAATAGGACCGGTAGGTGTTACACCAGAATTCAATGCAGTATGTCTACTGACTTCAATATCTTCAAAAACAAATAGCTCAAAGTGTTTCCTTATCAAAGTGCTGGCCTGGTGACATTCACACAATGTAAACGACGCTGAACCTAGCTTTTTACAAAGTGTCTGAATGTAGGGCTTCCAATGCAAATTATCAACAAAGATTACTCCTAAATAAGCGAGTGTTTCCTTATCAAAGTGCTGACCTGGTGAAATTTACACAAGGTAAATTACAAAGTGCCTGAATGTAAAGCTTCCAGTGCAAACTATCAAGAAAAATTACTCCTAGGTGAGTAATGTTTTACCCGGGTCACACAGCACTTCTCTAACGTCTTTACTGCTAAGGAGGTTTACTGCTCTAAAGGAGCGAAAGGAAAAAGGAGCAGCGGCGTAGCTGCACGGCAAGCGCCAAGATGAGGATAATTCAGGTAAACTCCGTGAGCACTTTCTGTCGACTGGCAAAATCACGTTAAATATATAAAGCAATTCGTCTCAAGCATCGCAGTATGAAATAAATAGTACATTAGCGAGAAAACACTGCCGAACGAAAAATGCAAAAACAACAAAAAGGCAACAAAGAAAGAGCAGTGCACGAGAGCAAAGCAAATCATGTGTATGTCAATGCGGCGGCTGAAAACAATCGAAGTCTTCTCACAACGCTCCTGTCTTTTTAAAGTTCATTGTAATGTAAAGCTAACCCCTGAATAATACATAATTGTGATTTCGAAAGTATATTTGCGTCAACGTTTTTTTCTTTGATCTTTCTCGCTGGCGCTCATGTTTGGGCTGCTCCTTTACACAGTTTAAAGGCCGCTGACGACCGGCTTTCCCACCATGGGCCTTTTTCGCAAAGGTCTCTAGGCTTTGCCGGGTAGCTGCGCGTAAACCGCCTTTGGAGCTAAAAATCTTAACTCCCAAGGCCTTACAAGTGCCCGTGTGGCAGGGGTATTATGTACATATCAATAGTTTTACCAAGCTACTATACAGCCGGCAGATATGAAGGTATTATTTTTCTAGAGCTCCTAATTACAATGCATTTTGTATTATTGATATTCACAAGTTTGTTGAAGCTGTGATATGGTTTGGTACGGTACGGTACGGTACGGTACGGTACGGTACGGTACGGTACAGTACGGCATGGTATGGTATGGTATGGTATGGTATGGTATGGTATGGTATGGTATGGTATGGTATGGTATGGTATGGTATGGTATGGTATGACAGGATACGGTATTCTAGCTATGCTAGGCTATTCTGTATGACTTTGTATGAAATTGAATGGTTTGGCAGGGTACATTATGCTATGCTATGGTATGGTTCGCAGGGTACGGTATGCTCTGGTATGATAGGGTATTGAATGGTATGGTATGGTATGGTATGGTGATAGGATAGTGGCAAAGGGTATTGAATGGTATGATTTGGTATTGAATGGTATGATAGGGTATAGAATAGAATGGTATTGAATGGAATGGTATGGAATGGATTGGTATGGAATGGTATTGATTGGTATTGAATGTTATGTTTGTTATGTTATGTTATGTTATGTTATGTTATGTTATGTTATGTTATGTTATGTTATGTTATGGTACGGTACGGTGTGGTATGGTATGTGGTGTGGCGTTTAACGCCCCGAAACTAAAAGTGGGCTTTTAAGGTATGCCGTAGCAGATGTACGGATTATTTTCGACCAGCTGGGATTCTGCAATGTGCGCTGTAATCGCACAGAGCACAGATCAACGTCCACGTCTTTCGCCACGGCATACGCCATTTATTAGGAGAATCCCAGGTGCTCTGCAGTTGCAAAAAGACGCCAGATTTGCATGCGAACGCAGAGAGCATCCGCTGTGGAGCGCTCAAGTAAGGAACTTGCCTGAGAAACGTCCCAGCCTTTTGATGGTATTGTGCACTACGTCTCAATAAAAACAGTATGACGTCGTCATAAACAGTTGCAGAGACTACGGTAGCGTTACACAACGGAATCTTATTGCCATTTCTCTTCACAGATTGACAGAGCTGAACTGGTTGTAAAGAGAGGCGCCGAACGTCTAAGGGTAGTGCTGGATATACCGTTATCCGGTAGCACTTATTCGGCTACAGGCTCGGGCTCTGGCTTGCACACCGTATTCAAGGGCCGTGCCGGGCCTTACACGAAGCAGCAGGGATTCCTATCGTCCTACGAGGTGAGAACGCAAGGTATCGTGTGGTCAGAAGACGGTCTTTTTGATATTCACCTAAAACTAGGCATTTACGCAACATAAATTTTTCAGCGCGGCTATTTCAACCCGAATGAGAGCCATTTCAGTGTAAAAAATGTCTATAGTCTGACTGACGCAACAAGATTTTGTCATTTGCCCAGAACATGTTTCAGTAAAACGACATATCGTTCAGTGATTAAAAAATAAACAAGGGTGGGTGTTTTAATTCATTAAAATTATTCATGAAGTATAATATGTTCAAACCATTAAAAGAGCTGGTTTATTCTGCGAAGAAGGTTAGTGTATATTAATTAAAAACTTGTATTTGGAATGTCTGACTCAAGCTTGTGAGGAACCGAAGGAGTACACCTACATGACATATAACCCAGGACAAGAGCCATTTGCGTTCGTGTACCCTTCTAACGAAGGCTCATTATGTTTTCTGCTATACCTGCGTTCCTCTTTCCGTCAGCACCCTCTTGCTAGACTAAATTTTTCTTTACCATCAGCTACAGACACCTAGTGAAAAATGTGGTGCTCCTTCATATTTTGGACCGACGTACAGTCATGAGCAATATGAGATGCAACCAATTTTTTGCACATGATTGCGAAAATGCTCGGTATTTCTCTATTAAATATGAGGATACCCTATGGATATTATGCATCTGGAGGAAACCTTGTTAGAATGAGCTTGTCCGAAATAATAGGGGAGTAAATAGTAAATGAATTCTAAAATTCTGTTCCATCTCATATCGCTCGCGACTACGTTTCCAATGAGAGGCACGTACATACGTGCCTTTTTATGAGAAGGTGATTATTTCTGCCTTTGTTTCGTGAGCACTGGTGCAGTCCATCGTGACAAGCAAGGAAGCTACGTTAGACTGTTTTACCGAAACGTTTCAAGTATTTAGGGGCCTCCAACACGTGGTCTTCTCTAGAATATAGCCGCTGATATAAAAGTCCGCCCTGTCATCCTGTCCTTACTTTTTTTTTTTCTATTGTATGTGCTCGCCTTTCATTAGCACGTATCTCCATCCATTGCGAGTTCTAGTGGGACATTTTTAATTATCATTGCGCAATCCTGCAGATATGCGACCAAATTCATAGCGGATGGACTCAAGAGCGGTCCGGAGAGGAGGCCTGCCCTTTCCTCCATCACGACCAAGAATATATCGCCTACGAAGACGAAGAAAGCCTCCGTCATAAGGTTAGGTACCTTAATTCCTAAAACAGAACAGAGAAACAGCTTGTATTTGTCGTACACTTATTTCATATTTACTGCTCTGTAAGGTTATTTGAAGCTACCAGCTAAGATCCTGGATATCAGCTTCCAGTAAAACACTTAGAAACCGCACGGTTTAAAATTTTTATTCTGTCTGTGTAGCGCGCGTGGGTTTTATCTGTTGAGGACACCCCTTCCATCAGTCTCAATATACCGTCGGCCACTTTCCTTAAAATGCCAAAAAACGAAGACAAGAAAAAAGCATGCGAGGGTAAGGGATGTAGTGAGAGCCCTCTGCTAGGCTGTACTGATTATTGCGAATCAACCTTTGTCCATTATCGGCTGCAGTGCATCTCAGTCCCAAGAAGCTGTGACCAGCTAGTTTTTATCCGCGGCGTATATTGTAGGCGGTAAATCTTAAGCGTACATATTTGCGATAAGCATTCTAGGGTGCCTAAGAAACCGATAACAACTGTTTAAAATAAAGATATTCCTTGAAGACGCTCGTTATCAGTCATATATAATCTAGTGAAGGGTACGCCCTCGAGACGCTACCCGCTTGTTTTCTTGTTTAATTATTTTGTTCATGACGGGTTTTTCTTTTGCGCGGTTGTTATATTTGCAATGATTACTTAATTTCCTCATCTGAATGATATGCATGTGTTTTTCTGCCAGGCTATTTTTATGTATGTTTTCTTGTTTAATTATTTTGTTCATGTTGGGTTTTCCTTTTCCGTGGTTGTTATATTTGCAATGATTGCTTAATATATTTTTGTATTTACACTGTTCATTGCTGCGTATTTTGCTGCTTTTTTAAGCACTATTATATGTATGTATATTTCTTCTGTACCCCCCTTACACAATGCCTACCTGGAGGCCTGTAAGGTATTGTAAATAAATAAACATGAGCGGAGCTATAGGTAGGATGAGAACGGTACGTGTTTGCATCAAAGTAACAACTACAAAACAATTGAACATGGAACGTTTTCACGACTCTGCCATCGAATTCGCTTCGCAGGGTTTGCTCGCAAGCTGCAGTACAGCCAAGCAGACGACGCTGGCTCCAGCATGACTGACGCGCATGCGCATTCCCTCTCCCGATTCTCGCTCTGCTTTGCTTCGGGGCCACTGTATTTGGAAATCGAAGCTAGAATGCTTTTAAAAAATTGGCCGACTGTACAGGTAGTGTCCACCCGTAAGAGGGCTATAATCCGCACTGAAACAATTCTTCTTCCATGTGTACAAGTAAAAACGTTAGCAATGGTTAAACTGGGAGGAACCGAACGTCGAGCGGAAGCTATTCGTGGTCATGCTTTAGGTTCTGCTCGGATGACGTTGCGAATTTCAAGCTCTGACGTACTCGGCGTCTGATCTATGACTGGCGAGAAAGAGACTAGGCAGCCTCTTTATACAGCGAAATCGCGCCATTTCTTGATGTCATGAATCACGCGATTCATTGACGCAGTGTTTGTCTAGATGACTTCACTTGATGTCAAGGACAACGGTCAAAATCAAAGCTCACGGTCAGGTGTCTACATGACTTTGGAGGTTAATTTCGAGGTTGGCTGATGGTCCGACTTCCGCACAGACATGCAGGTCGGATTTTGTACTGAGAGCTATCAGCCTAAAAGCGCGTTATTTTTTTTTCTCAACTGTTTTTCTCTAGACGGAGAATGTTTGCAAGACATTTGCGACATCAGTGTAGAATTGGCTAAGCATTCCTTCTAACAGGCTGTTTACTTTCATACTAAATAATTTTAGGATTTGTGTATGGACCAGAATGAAACTTTGTTTTTCTTGCTCTAACGTTCCCCAAGCAGAAGAAATCCGTATAGGGGCTTGATTGTAGAGGTTTTACAAAGCCTCCTGTATCAGGTCTCGTCTCGTAATTGGGTCATAATTCAGTTTTCGCACCCGTTCTATATAGTTGACTGAAATTAATTAATCTCGTAAAGTTCGTAAAGACGGGTCGCTCTTGAGTGTTTATTCTGTCGTGTCGTATTGCAGGCAAGAATGGTCATGGGAAGAGGATACCGTGGTGTGGCGATTAGGACCGTGGATCTGGATGATTACACTGGTTCTTGCTCCAGAAAGTCTCACCTCCTCAAGACTTTGCGCTCTAATTTTGACGCGGCGTCACCTGGCGTTGATTTCCCTTATGACCCTCCCAGCGCAGTATGGTGGGACGAAGACATGTTCAGCACCCCGAACCCCTACCGACGTTATTCAAAAGCTACGCCGAGCAAAGGCCCGACCTCGACATCATCCAAACCCATCACGACAACGCAAAGTCCGCAGGACAAAGTCCAAACCTTTGGGCCCAAATGGGGCAGTTTAGGTGGCTTCCGCCCTAGCAATGAGACAGAAAGATATTCCATCCAAGCCAACGCGACTACACTGGAAATGACGGCTACAATCTCATCCACGGAGGCGCCATCGTCACAAAGCTCACCGGATGGTCACACTTCATCGTTCCATGTAGAAAAACCATCCTCCGTAAGCGACCGGATATTAGGCGTAACCTCAGCGCAGCCCTATACGAAATCATCGATTCCTTCAGTGGATGAACCTAAGAAAAATAATGATATCTGCAAGGACATGAGCTCCAACAGCCTCTTGCCTCACGAGTCTGATTGCAGCATGTACTACCAATGTGTGCATTCAACGCCGCATGTAAAATCGTGCGCGCCAAACACGATATTTGATATTGAACGACAAATTTGCAACTGGCCGGCGCTGACCAATCGACCCGAATGCAAAATTTGAATTAAAAGCGCCTGTGATGATCACTTTCTCCGAAAAGTCCAATTTTGTATAACGAAATCAATAAAGAAAATTCGGTTCGCGTATCTTTGTTTTGTTGATATCACTGCACAATGGTTACGGGACAGTAACCACTGTATAACGTGAAATTCAGTGACGGGTGTTGAGGTATCTTGTTTTGATATTGCGCTGAGGTAAGAAATCTGAGAATGAAAAGCGCATAATCGTTTTATAGAGCACTCTTTTTGGTTTTCTGCGCGCGTTCCTTCAACTACCTCAAAGTTTCGGTCCGCCGTTCCAGGCACGTCCATCCTTCGGCAACGCATTTCACTGCAGCCGCGGCAGACCGTACTAAATTCTTTCTCTCCAACCTTCATTTTTACACGGCAAACATCTTTAAATATAGTGACCGTGGAAGCCATCCTTTGCGTTTGCACCTTCTTGTGCTCTCACTAAACTCTCTTTCTTCCGTGATAATCAATTTCCGCATGATGTCTCTGTCAACTGGTAACCGCCCTTCATTTTCGAATTCCTCCGCTCTCCATACCCTCCTCCTTCCACGGCAACCACCCGTCCAGTGGTTGCCATGTCAACCGCCCATTGTTTCATTAGGCCGACAGCTGACAGAAGTGCAACGCAAAGCAAACGACTTCTACTAGCGCTTTAAAACAACTATATTTGCTACCATACAAACAACCACCATAATAATGTTTTGCAACATGATGAGCTTCATCTGGGAAGATAATCAGAAAAGAGCTGCCTTGTTCCCTATGCCACTGTTCGTAGACAGGTGAGTTCAAAATGTTGGACTGACCGAAACACGGCAAATACATGGTTTCTATTCAAAAGCACCATAATATGTGAACTCTTAAATGCTGAGAATTTGTCTGAGCGAGTGCTGCTAAACGTGGCCAAGGTTAATCTTCAAACGCGTGAACTAAGCGTTTATTTCCTCGCTGTAGTACGTCATCACGCAGTCGCTAACAATGTTCGTCAAACTTTTGGGCACCGCATCATTCGTTCTCGGAATAATAACACTAATCATAATAATATTAATAATAATAATAATTGGTTCACAGGAAAGGAAAGGCGCAGTATCTGTCACACTTGTTCTGTGGACACCTGAACCACGCCGTAGGGAGAAGGAGGAAGGTGGAAGTGAAAGCGGAAAGAGAGAAAGGGGTGCCATAGTGAAGGGCTCCGGAGTAATTTCGACCACCTGGGGATCTTTAACGTGCACTGACATCGAACAGCACACGGATGCCACTTCGTTTCACCTCTATTGAAACGGACCTGTTGGCGGTCGGGTTCGAATCCGGATACTTCGGCACAGTTGTCAGGCGTCTTAAAACTGTACCACCGCGGCGGGGCAATTCTCGGTAAAGAGGTAGGCGTTTTCTAATCAGCAAAAAAAACAGGCTACTCTATTACACTGCCCTCTGAGGCAGTCGCACGATTTATCAATTATCATCAGGACAATACTTGGTGCGGCACAGTGCTCGGGAAAGATAAATCGGACCTTTCTCTTCGGTTGTGTAAGACCGGAAGAGGGGCGGAAGCATTGGCGCAAGAGGGACAAAGTTTTAACCTGCCAATCGCAGGCTCCAGGGACGCACTCTTAGCTTTGCACTACGGTGTCACGATCGTCCAGTATAGGAAACACCTGAGTGAACTGACACTCACCGTTGACCTCGCGACCAAGGTATCCGTTTATATCGCTTGAACGGTTCTCTGAACCGATAGATATTTTTGATTCTGTTGAATCTCCGATATCGTTGTAGTAAGGAATTGTTGAAGAGAAATCCTTTCAGTAATACGTGGTTATACATTAGCTGGCTTGACTGCATCGGCGTTATGATCCCGGACAGCTTTGCATGGCTCTGCAGTGAAGGCTCAGCAGAAAAGGGCAGGAGATGGGCGTTTGTCACTATGCGGTGTATTGTATGGATGAAGAGGGGGAAAAGCTTTAATGCAGCACAGTGTTAAAATATTGTTCGGTTAGGGTGACGGTAAGGTAATGGAGGGAGTTGAAAAACAATGTGGAGTCGCTAAAGGACAGGTACAAAAGCCCATCTCCTTTGTTTTCTGCCTTGTGCGCAGAAAGTTGTCCGCGACAATATTGACTGCAATATTTATTTTTTAACTAAAACGCGTGAATCTCGCTACCTATCAAGATCATCTAACATTTAAGTCTGCTTCGTGTAGGCGTCCACCTATAGGAGTCAGGCAGATATTGCACTTTTCTTATCCCAGAAACAAATCAACAAACTAATTTTAGATTAGCTTACATGGTTTAACATGCCAAAGCAATTCAGGGTATGAGAGACGCCGTGGTGAAGAGCTCTCAACATTTCGACCTCCTGGGGCTCTTTAACCTGCGTTGACACCTGATAGTGTACGGGAGTCTCGCAAACTCAGTGGAAATTGCAAAATAGTGTGTATAGAAAAGGAAAGCACATTCTTCTGCGGTGCCGTATGGGAGGGGAAAAAGGTATGAGGTAAAGGGAGTAATAGATACCGTAGTGGAAGGCTCCACCATTTACGGACTTTTAAGCGTACTGAGACCACTGTGCCAGTTTCTCAATACTAAACTGCCAAGCAAAATTAAACCATACCAAGCAGTGCTTTCGCACGTCTTCGCACATTACTCGGTTTAGGGGAAGTTAAACACCAACTAATTTTTCAACAAGAGTTCGTCGCAAGGTAGAGTGACTGCTAGTCATATATTTCATGAGCTTATTGATAACAGGAAGCAGTAAAATGCATGGTATTAATGTTTACTAACTATTGAAAGTGTTGACAGGACAAATTTAACGGCAAAACAAAGTAGCAATATTTAATTTATTTTACCATTACCTGACATTACAAGCCTAACCATGTATGTGTTATAACTGTTCAACCAGCAACTGCATCCTTACAACCATAAAGCATTAGACATTAACTTACGCATTTAAGTGAATGAAGTCATTTTCGCATACACCCTCTACAATCTCGTCACCGCTTCTCACATTCGTTTCTAGGCGCTTATGATGTGTCTGTGAGGTGTGTCGATTTTAGCGTATTGACGACATTGAAAACATTCGTGCGATAACACCTTGACACCAGTGACTGCAATCAATAGTCCAGGTGAGTATGTTAGTAAAGCCACCTAGTACATCTATTCAATTTCGCGATGCTCTTTTTTCTTAACCCTGCCGTAAAAAAATGGACCTAGTCTACTATTGTTTTAGGGTTCGTGTCTTTTAGGTTATACGTTTCAGTCAATTTTCTTCCATGTGATGTGCGTATATTAACGCCTGTCTCCGTGCAGAAGCATGCTTCTTCGTTCAATGTTTAGTGATAGTCTAATATTTATTCATAAGGTTATGCACACTGTTTATGGGATGCTTTCTACCTAATACCTTAATCCAAGCTTTCATATTACACAAAACAACTTCTAAGGATTACATAGGGCACCAAGTAGAAGAACTAATGGTCAAATTCTTGCTCTCCCAGTGCCTGGTACTGAGCTGTCAAGCGGAGCAGACATCCTGACGCGCGCTGTTTTTGAGGCGAAATCCTCGTTAGTGGTGACAGGAATTGTGCGTCCGCGGAGAGTGGAAGGTTTTATGCCGGCATTGTCGAGAAAGGATTGATGAGTAAAAAAATGGCTGTATAAAGTAGAGGGTGAAAACATGTGTTTGTGTGGAAAATTTTATTGATGTGGAGTAAACAGTTAATTAATTAGAGCCAAAAACGTCAACTTGACGTCAAAATGTCCAAGGACGTCGATATAGTGTGCAGACGTCAAGACTGTCACGAACGTCGATTCTGTGCAAAATATGTCAAAACTGTGCAAAACAAAAGAAATGCAAGAACCTCGCAAAAGCATTTCAAAGCTTTAATTTCGAGCCTCGTCATTGCATTAAAGCATCGAAAACAGTCAGTCAAGATCGAGTAAAAGAGGGGGAAAATTAGCAAACGGAAACAAATAATGAAAACATAAAGAGAAAAAAGCAACCAAAAGATAAAAAGTAGAAAAAGTACAAAATATAAAAAAGCAGCAAATTAATGAAAAAGCAGTGATAGCGAATAGACGCAAGAAAGGCTTTCGCCCTGACGCACTTAAGAGAGATCTAAGTGTCTCCAACGAATTTCTACGCTGTCACTGATTTTAAATAAGGAAAATGCCATTTTTTGTGCTTATAGTGCGTTTTATCAAAGGTCGCAGTTACCGTGGCAGCAGAAGTTGAATACGAGGCACTGTACCTTGTGTCCGTCCGGTCGGACGCAACAGCCTTAATAAGCTACGCACGTAATTTCAATCAGTTCTCGGCGAGTGGACACTCACTAGAGCTCTTAACAGGTTGCGACATGCGCAAGCGGCCCTTGAAGCAGTTTTAGAGCGTAAACTCCACTAATCAATGTGAAACTTCGGATTTCCCCTCGCTGAGTCTGCTTGATCTTTATTTGGTCAGTCGATCGAATTAAGCACAGGCGTCCACGGAAAAGTGAGGCAGGGACTGCACCTAGTATCCTTTCCCCAGGAACCTACGTAAACAAAAAATACTTAAACCAGTCGGAATGAAAATGGTGTGTAACATGTGCTATCCCGTCTACTCTTAAGGCGAAACTTGAGCGTCTGCCTAATTCAAACCGTGTACAACCTTGGGAAACCATGCAAAGCCATGCTTGACAGAGCTTTAGCTCGCATAACTAGGTTCAACTTCAGACGGCATTCTTAGCGCAAAAAAACTCACACGCACACGAGAGAAAAGGAGGGACACGGGACAAGCGCTTGCCCGTGTCCCTCCTTTTCTCTCGTGTGCTGTGTGAGTTTTTTTGCGCTAAGAATGCCGTCTGAAGCTGAAAACCATCTAGCCCGTCTAAAAGTACTCCTAAACTAGGTTCAAGCCATCCTTGATTTCGTGCCATTTTTCCGCGCATATCGCAGTAAAATACAATGTACAATGATATTTTGAAGAACAGCACGACTTGCCCATGGACAGAAGGAAGACATACACGGACAAGGGCAGCGACACGGACGGCGACTTGGACAAGGACAGAAGTCATACACTGCAGCGCCTGTCCGTTTATGTCTTCCTTCTGTCCTTCGGCAAGTCGCGCTGTTCTTCAAAATGGCATACCAACTCACCCAAGCATCAGTTCTAACAATGATGTTGCGACAAAAGCATCCTGACTTGCGTGGTTGGTGTGTAAGCGAAGGGCATATTCACCCAGAGATAGCGACTACTTTACAGGCTCTGACATCACAAGGCTTCCGCTTATCACAGCTTATGTGAGCAGTGTTTGATAAGCGCGTACAATAGAATCATGCTGCTAAGGCAGATGCCAGCAGCTTGGGATAATCGAATACAAAATTTTCTCCACGAGGTTTTCTCTGTCCAACATAGCGATGCGCTAATACGCCACCCCCCTTCAAAGTGTCCCCCTTTCGCAGCTTTTGCATTGTGCAACAGTACCTTGCGATGATACTCAGCAGGCAAGATATGCTCTTCTCATCACTTGAAGCGTGAACATAGCACTGAGGTGGGAAGCCTTATTTCATTTCATTTTATTAAAGCTGAAAGTAGGTTTTAGATATTTTTTTATCGCAAGAGTACTGAAAGGTGTTATGTTCCTCTCTTTCCGTTCCAGCAATTCGGTTATGGCTCTTAGGATCAGCGTGGTTGCATCTTGGGTCCTTTTCAGTCAAAGTAAGTTTTGTATTGTGAGCTATGCTGAGAATTTCCGTAAGGAAAGGTGTGAGCTATGAATCATGCTGTATAGTTAGGGGCTTCAGTGTGTCAGTGTCTTTTCTGACTACATGCATCGATGCATTTTGACGTTAAAAATTACTTATGACAATTTTCGTCCATAACGGGCTTTCTGAAAGGGTGGGAGATTAGCTAAGTGGAACCAATCACACTATTCTGGACAGCGAGCCATCTTATAAGATGCAGTGCAAGTGGGCCCGCCTGTACGCGCACTCGGAGTCAGTGAAGTGCAGCTAAACATACTGAAGCTGTCGCTAGCGTCACGCCATTACAGGCGTACAAGGTGCAGATTTTGTACAGAGCAGAGGTCAATAGGCTGCGTCTTCTGTGTCTGTTATTCTTACCACATGCGCTAACTAGTGCTTATCAAGGACATCTCGGTACATAAATTTAATAATGGCTTCAAGAAATGAAAAACGTGCATTTTGGAGTAGAGTTGTGCACTATGAGACTGAAAAGCTCTGAAAAACGAGTGGATGCTAAAAAAAACTTTCAAGAACAATTTGGAGGTCATGGTTTCAGAACACAAAAGTAACCCCTTATGCTCTCTATGGTGTTAGTGGCTGTTAGCTCGCTTCGTGTGTGGGTCGTAACGAACGCCTCATTTTCCCTACCATTGTTTACTAACTGAGCTAACGGTAACCTCAAATCTGGCAGCCTTAAGCCGCGTTCAGACTACGTGCGCAACGCACGTATCGTTCGTAAGGATCGCAAGCGTAAAAGCAAGAAACGTAACGTGTCTGTTCAGACTGCTGTCGCATTGAGCGTAAGATGCGTAACGTCCGCACCGAGCGTGGGCGTAAATGTCGGAGGACCCGCGACTTTTACGACTAGCACAGATACGTCTGTTACGCGCGACCAATGCGCACAGCCGTTTCGGTTTTCCCTTTCCGGTCACGGGGCTTCCGGTCCTCCCAGATTTCGCGCGCAAACCACTAGTAGGCGACATCATCCAACGCTCCTACTCTGCTGCAGTGTCTCGGCTCGCCGGTGTTATTGGTGTTGTGTCGGTGATTGTGTCTGTCCGCAGCTTGATCATGTGCAGTGCGGAATCTTCGCTGTGGAATTATCAGCCTCTCATAAAAAAAGTTCGGCAGAGGCCGGCTCTCTACTACGAGTAGCTGAAATCGCACATAGAGAAGTGCAAAACCATGCCTGGCTGCAAATTGCCAGTGCGCTGAGTCAAAGCAGTAAGTGGTTTATCAATCCGTTTTTTTTTTTTTTTTCATGTGCGAACAAGCTCTCAACAAGCAAATGTTTCCTCTAGTTTAGAAAAGTGAGGTTATGGAGGCGGGGGATGCCCGCTTCATCCCCGTGCATTCTCGCATCCCATCGGCTCCGTTGACAAGTGAGGAAACAGTTGGCCTGCAGCGAAAGGCCGATGCGGGGCGGCTTTGCGGTCGAGAACGGAGCTGGCGCGGACTCGTCGAAGTTTGAAAGAAGCTCACCGTAAAAGAGAAAAAGAAAACAGCATTTTCTGAGGGTACACGAGGTTCCGCGGACGTTTCCGTGCCTGCCGCGCGCCCCGGCTCATTGTTTGGAGTCAGTAGTACGGCCTTTGAGTCACCGCCCCGGCCCGTCTCCAAGATCGCTCCGGGGCACTGGTAAAATCGCAAGCAGGGATGCAGGCGGACCGTACACCTGTTTGGTGCGAGAGAGTGCGATCACGGGACAGCGAGCAGGAGTGCGCGGTACGTCGACAATGAGAGCGGGCGCGTGAAGAAATGTGCGAAGGAGTGAGCGGTGCGTCAGCATGGTGAGCGGACATTTGAAAACTGTGTGCGAACGTGCGTGTGCGATGTGCGAAACGAAGAAGTGTATTTGTAATCGAGTGGTTAATTGTTAATATACCCATTGTTCTTTTTCGTATTTTATTTGTGTGTCCAGTTTTTCCCTTCACATTTCATTTTGAGCTTGAAGAGCCCTGACCTCCGCTATCAGCCGCTCGCTAACCGGCGAAATGTTGAGAGCGGCGATTGGCCGGTCGTAAAGAACGCATCTCACCGAACGGCCCAGTGTGAACATGCGCGGTCGCAAGCTACGTAAACGGGGGTTCCAGCCGCTATGCGCACTGCGATAAATACGATACTCACGGCTTCTACCCTCCCCGTTAGGCCATCTTCTACGTAACACTCTTGGTGTCACAGGACGTTCCACGTCCGCCGCTACAGACGAGGATGGCGCTGGCGAACACTCTTAAGAATGCGTTACACCCGCTATAAATACCTCAGAAAGTGGAATATTGAACAGCCGCCGTATAGCTCAGTCGGTGGAGCACCGTTCGTGAAATTCGAGGTCGTGGGTTGTGATTTGACAAGTGGCAGATGGTTGTTTTTTTAATTCTGCATTCAATCTTTTATATACATGATTACATTATAACTTCACATTGATCAACACAAAAAAAAAAACCCTACGCTTTCCTTTGCGCCAATGGCTGTTGGCTCCCTTTATATCCATCTCATAAAGAGAGCCGTCTCATTTACTCTACGTTTTGTTTTCTCGAACACGGACCATTTTCATTATGAACTTAGAGACAGAGTAGTAGCCTATGTATGTTGGAAGTAAGTGTTGCTTTGCAGTAATACGGGTTTCTGGAGTTGCCGCTATATCTCTTTTCCATGTTCCGCATATCTGGGCGATAATTGGCCTATTACTTTTCTTATAAACGGACCATGAATCCTTCACTTGGTGCACTCTACACGATAAATGCATGAATTCCGGCACACTTTCGAAAACCTTTCTTTATTATTCATGTGCGCGATGTGTGTGAGATCTTATTGTTGGTGTTCTCCAGAACATCTTGCTTAACCCTCAATAGCCTGCACACTCAATGCAGTGCTTGCTCAACAAAACCCAGTAGTCTTCGTTTTTGCTAGCAAACGAAAATATCATCGCGACATAGCACTAACCGCAACTCTCTACAAAATTTCTCAAAGGAAAGTCAACTTTTCTGCTACCAGAAGCACACTCGTAGCACAAGCAGGCATAAAATATTTTAAATATTCCTACTCCTTCATTATGGTCCCATCAGTGTCTAAGCACGCCTTTGTCGTTTTATTATCGTTCTCAATTAAACCTAATCTGCTAAAATAATTGCAAACGAATTGTATTTTTCTGACAAAAAGCTTATTATTTCTTACAAGTTTTTGCGTTATAATGGCCAGTAAAGACGAAATCCGCACGTTCAGAATTTCAGAACATTATCAATTCAGAAGTATTACGTGGTGCCATGACAAGCGATGAAACACGGCAACACAACAGAAACAGAACAACGTGATGACATGGCGATGAAATATGCTTTTAATGGCCAGCGGGCCTAGCGCGAGCACTCCACCCCACGCCACTGCCCACTTCATCGTCTTCGAAGCAATATATTATCGCAGGGGCTGTGAGAATGGAGAGTACTGTAAACAACAGACGATCGCACTGGCGCACAGCTCAAGTTTTTTATTGGGCGTACGTTTTCTCATACCCAAAAACGAGCTCCACTGATACGAACGAAACGAAAGAAACACGAAGAAGTAAAAATCAACCAGCAGAACGTCATTCACGTATTCAATGTTCTGTGATGACTTTCCCACGGAACTTATAAGCGGCATGGAAAGCGATGGTCGGCCTCACTGGCCTTTCCTTAAAAATATTCCGAAACGTAACAAGCCTTCCCTGTCTAGCCAACTGCATGTTTCTATAAACAGTGGTCTGTTAGAATTAACTGAACACCGCCTCTTTGCCAAGTGGCAACGCCAATCCCGAATACCGGGGCTGAATTTTTCATAAGAGATTGACTTCGTCTATATTTTGCGGGTTTTTTTTTTTTTTTTTTTTTTTTCAGCAGCTTTCGCATCGGCTCAGAATAAGCCCAACTACTACACACTCTGCTTCTGGGACGCATTCTCGCGGTGGCGGAACCCACCTTACAACTTTAGCATCAACGACATCCCTGCCGAACTCTGCAGCGCTGTGGTCTACTCCCATGTAACCATCGACGGCAAGACCGGCTGGATTAGGCTCACCAACCAGGAACTGCAACTGGGTAAATGACAACGTTCTGCACTATATTGCAAAAGTAAAATCAGTCTTGAATTTGACCTCAGTATCTATGGCTCACTGTCACGTGCAACTTAATGCTGCTCGGAAAATGCATATTAGGGACAGGTGCGAGCCACGATTGCCCAAGTGAACTCATGTCCTCAACGGTCGTTAGCAGTCCCAGCACGCACCAGCTTAACAATTAGACACCACAGAGTGGCAACTGTTATTCATGTCCGAAAGAAAACATGGCTTATAAAACGACCTGGTAGGTAGGTGGCATTTGGTTGCGCTGACTTCTGTAAACGGCGATCTTAATTTATGTGGGGATTGTCTCATATACACGTCGACTTACATCGGCTTGACCATGAAACTGACATTCACGGAAAAGCGGAAAAGCATTTTATTTTATCTATAAGCACCGCAGTGGTCGTATTGTTTGGCAAGACGATAGCGCACGCGCGTGCACTCTCAGAGTGTCCAACACGATAGAGGGTTCAAGCAAAATACTGTAGCAACTAGTCACTTGTTCTTTTTCTGGTGAAGGGTTGGGCACAAATGTTTAACTCAGCGGGCTTCACAATATCTCACGAAGAAAATTAATTACTATATGAAATTAGGTCAATGAAAGTGACAGTTGCATAAGGTTATCACGTTTGATTCCAAACAAAAAAAACGTTTTCACTATAAAAACAAAGAACAAAGTGTCAGAAGTGATCGCAGACAAATATATTCGGAAGGAAATGTAATTCCCAACTGTTCATCATCAGAGGTAGTTACCGCCAAATTCCGCACTATCTACGCTAGCAGAATCCAGGAAAGAGTGACATCTAAGGAGGGAGAACTGAACAAGGGTAAATAGGGTACGCCTCACTTCGCAGATGAGCCAACGTTTCGACAAGTGGACTTGTCTTCGTCTGGGCAGTCCACTTGTCGAAACGTTGGCTCATCTGAGAACTGAGGCGTACCCCATTTACCCTTGTTCAGTTCTTTATACCATGCAAACCATCTTCTTCATTTCGTTCTACCTGGATCTAAGGAGGGAGTACTCGTAATAAACGTGATGAGCGAATTCTCAGAGGTTTGGCAATCTTGTACACACATTTTCAACAATTTGAAACTGCTTGCATTGAAGACAAATGTCATTGAATAACATAGTTTTTAAGTATCCAGTGCGCATAATTTGGTAATACTGTGCAAGTGGCTTCATTTAAACCTGTCTTTGTGATCATATCAGCAGGATGTCATATGTATGTCGTATGGACACGGGCAGACAAGTATTTCAATCAAAACAGTTAATAACAGATAACCACTGTAAAACGTGTTGAATCATCGGGATAGCATTTCAAGAGTCAATGTTACCAACGAGCATGACAACCCCATTTTTCTGTTCAGATCCAGAGGCAAAAGCGGCTGCCAATTCCTTTATCTTCAATCCGATATGGCTTCTACCACCGAATCGTAAGTCACCATTCCCTAAATACTTTTTTAACAGCAGCACTCATTTTGAAGTGTTCAGGTGTCGTTGTTCAACGCTGAGGTTCACTGAGGATTACTCTGCACTGTTTTACGGCTCTCCACCCACACCCCGTCCACCAACTCCAATCCCCGTCCTTCTTTGCATGCGATGTATTACCTACAGGCTCATACCACCTTCTTGTTTTGTTTTGGTTTTGTTGTTCACATAAAAAAGTACTTGACCAGAGTTTGTCAATTATCATCAAGATTCAAGAGCATTCAACTTTGCCGCAAGTTTAATGCCCTCAGGAAGAGACTCAATAGCATTTTGTTTTTGAAAGACCTCCATAATCTCATTGTGCACAGTCGCCAGCAAAAGTTCACAGGGTGCATGCTCTCAGTAAAATATTTACTACAGCGCTGCCGCACGGCACAGTCGCCTGGTGCTGATGAAATGGGAATTAGTGTGAACGTCGTGTTTACTTGGAGCCATTTCAATCTAGTGGCTCCCGCAAATGCGCCGAAATATTTTTATTTCCCCTGCATACCTGCATGCTGCAAAATTTTGCAGCCAACGATGCCTACTGGGCATCCTCAGTCTCGATGTTCCAGACGCGTATTTCCGACCTTTACACTGTAAAATGTCCCGAGTCATCTGAGAGTGTTCCAACCGGCGATTATGGATCTAAATGACCTTATAATGCTGCCTAAAAGGTATAATACACGCGGGCGATACTGTAAATTCTTTGCTCACCGGTAGTTCTTGTCTGAAATTATAAAAATGATGTAAAAAGTTTCTTTAGTAGCTCAGAAAGCAATTATCTCTTAAAAGCACCTCGATTTTTTTACCTAAAAAGCAACGCATCTGAATTTACAAACGAACAATAACTTGCACGGTGTAAACTGAAAAAAAGAGGTAAAATTAGAGGCGAAAATTATATTCCCAAAATAGCAGAGCTCTAGCCGATTTACTCACACAGATGACGATGTTCGCGGGATACTAATTATGTTTTTACGAGTTCTGAGAGTCTATTTTTTTCTGCTAAGTGGCAAAGTCGACACCTTGCACTATACCACTTACAGTTCGTTCGAAGAGACACGTTACAACTACTGTGTGCCTCGCCAAAGTAGTTTTTTGTCATTGATTGATTGATTGATTGATTGATTGATTGATTGATTGATTGATTGATTGATTGATTGATTGATTGATTGATTGATTGATTGATTGATTGATTGATTGATTGATTGATTGATTGATTGATTGATTGATTGTGCGATTGATTGATTGTGCGATTGATTGATTGTGCGATATCTGAAAGCAGGCAAAACATTTCGAGAAATCGTCCCGCTTCCCCTTATTCCTTCTCAGTTTTCCTTTCGTTTGACAGGAGCTTTCGCCCAACTGAGAGAACTCAAGAAACGCAATCCAAAGTTGAAGCTCCTGCTGGCCGTGGGCGGCCCTCAGGACCCCGTGGAGAAGTACTGGCAGCTGTTCCCTAAAGTGCACATCTGGAAGGACATGACATTGAGCCTGGCGCAATGGCTCAGGACGTACGAATTCGACGGTGTCGTCCTAGACTTTTTTTCCGGTCCCACGACGATCCAAGACTCGGTGAAGACCTGGGACCAAGCACGCTACATCCACCCGTTTGTACGGGTAAGTATGTCTTCCGCGTCAAGCTTAACCATCAGCGGTACAAGCAAGCATTAATTATTAATATTTACAATGTTCTTTACGAGCGAAATTATTACAGCAGGAGCGCTAATCAAGCATGCTGGTACATCTAAGTGGAAAAAAATCTCACAAGTTTCAGCAGTAGCGACGTGAGTAGAAACGAAAATCCCTGCATTACCAACAAACGCTGAAAGACTCTTGAACGCATGGTAGGTAATGGTCCTCAATAGCATGCCGATAGCAGGTATACTAAAGGACAAAGGTTTTGGCGAGGGGGGGGGGGGGGGGGAGATGAATCTGTGATGTAATCAGAAGATGAAGAACAGCGCAGTGATGATGTAAGTTTAGAAACTAGTCTGAATGCCACAGTGGTGAAGATCGGATTAGTTTTCGAAAATAGTCGGTGAAATATCCTCATGCAGTAGAAAACCATGACTGTTCAATGAGCGACGTTGAGCTCAAGTATGCAACCACACAATGAGTCTCTCAAACCGCTTCGTACCGTTCTGCGTCGTTATTCCTTACCCGTTCCACAAGAATATTTTTCTTCTTTCCTCGCAGCAAATCAACTACGATTTCCAACAAACTACGAAAAAATGGAGCATCAGCCTTACGCTCCCCGCTTTCGACAGCACTACGCACCATCTGTACGACATTGCTCAGCTCACGCAGTAAGTACGATGAAAGATGTGCTTGAAAAAATCATCCCTTGAGCTTTACGCTGTGTGCGTTGTGAATTCGTTCATGTTTTTTTCATAGCTTTCTTGTGCACACGTTTTCGTCATAAAAAGCGCTGGCAGTGCACCAGCCATCTCTGTCTCAGCACTCTAAGTTCTGTATCTCTTCATAGGTACACTAAGTGATTAGTGTCACAGCTCAGAGCTCGTTATGGGATTCAGAGTAGTTTCTAGGTGCAGCTCCGCCGAGCCTCGCAGCTTATGGTGCTATAAATAATAAAATTCCCGTTGTTTTTATTTATTTTTATTTCTTTGCCTAACTAAGTGTACAGATAATGGAGGGTTTTTGGGTTGTTTTTTTTTTTTTCATAACATTGAGGCTCTTCTTACCAACACGCATCACAGCCAGTGACGTTTCGATGGTTCACTTACTGTTTGTTCTAAAATCATTGTTGCTTGAACAATGAGCATTTATAGATCGGAAAAAAAAAATTAAGTACTTTTAGTGAAAATAACATTTTATTAAGTATGTACAGCTGCAATCGCCGTTTCTTCAGTAATTTTAAACAGAACAGGTACTGAGTTTGCGTTTACGCAATTAAGTATTAATCAAAAGTAAGAAAAAATATCTAACTTCTCATTTTGACAGTGTGGTTTTCATATAGGAAGCTGAATCCAACGAATACATACGTCGGGATTAGACCTAGCTGTCTGAAGCCCCGTCGAAATCATAACGGGATTCTCGGATCGAGCTTCGCTACACTTGTACAATTTTTCACCCATTCTCAACGCACTTCCACTGCCGGGCCAATGGCTTGCGCTGCCTGAGTAATGTGAGCTTTCTTTCAAGCGCCACATGACAGCAAAACAAGGCAACTAGACAATTACCGCGCATTCATCCTAGCGATGAAAAATTTACGCAGTTCTTGCTTCTTCTCCTTTCCGTCAAACAGCTTGTGCACAGGTCAGTGTGTGTCGCAGCGTTTTCTCGAGCATTCACGACAGTGGCAGTTTTAATCTAGAATTCGCGCAGGCCTCTGATATGCAATGCGCCCTGCTGTTAATAATAGCTGAGAAAATTCGTCAAATCTGCTAACAATAAGAAGCAAGGAACCTCATCTGCTGACAAAGAATATACCAGTCGCGTTTTCAGCATGAACAATTGATTGCTCGAGCGCGTTCATATTAAAAATTCTGAGGCACATGCCATCATGTCAAATGTTAAAGGCACCCTCGAGTCACAAAGACACTGAAATCCATGGGCACCGTAACAGATAGTCTGATGCATAAGGAGCTTAAATCCAAACTGAGATAAAAGAAGAAAATTAACGGCATTTGATCACCTCTCCCTTGCTCTATTTCTTACGAAGAAATACTTTTTCCTTGATCACGCAGAGGCATTTCAATTTGAAAACATCTCTCTAAGATCGGCCATGGTCATAAATGCATGAAGGACAGTACGGTTACATTTTACATATCCGTACTCAGCCTTCGATTCTACCGCCTCAGCCAATTTTTGCCCATCAGTGAAACAAAAAGCACACGAGCGTACCTTTCAAAGATGAGCCTACAACTTTTGTGCAATTGCGTTAGAACTGCGCGAACTCCGAACGTCCAAAAGTTGGCTAGTGTGCCTATAAACTTAGCTCTGTAGTAAATGAGCATGAAGCTCACCATAGGTATCAGCACTCCAGCACAAGAAAGGTACATTAGTTGCAAGAATAGGTAATAGCGTACGCGCCAAATATATTGACAAGCAGAAGAGCTGAGAGGGCTGCCAGTTTTCTGCGCACAAGGTACGCGCTTTGCCCGAAGGTTACTCTGAATAAACTTTATTTTTAACATATCGCAAGATATCGTTAAGGCATCATTAGAGCGAAAACCCAGCATCGGCAGTGTCACGCAGAGGCTCCAATCATCAGCCAAGGTTGGTAGACGGAAGAGCCAGTTACCGCGGCTGGCAGGTGGCGAAGTAGAGAGGGAAACTGACATCTCCTGTTCTAGAGGAGAGGGGAAATGGACCTGACGGTGGCTTTCGTGAGAATATGGAAGATTCTGATCAGTTCGAAACATGCATGTGCGTGGTGATGCACTGTATGTTGGGTAATGCATGACATGGGTGGTATGCACGTCGTGAACGGCAGTTCAAAGCGATGTTCCTATGCTGTCTCGTTGTCACAGCTAGTAGTAATCAGAGATTTTGTATTATACCAGTTCCGAAACTCTGCTTCAAAAACGTGACCCATTTTTGTATGCATTTTATGAGTGCTTATTAATTGTCGCGCCATCTAGAAGGGGGCAATAGAAGACTTCTGTCATTGCTGTCATTGACGTTTGGAAATCACATTTTTATCTCTGTTTGTCATTTTAATTGACTGTATGGCTGTTATCTTTAAGCACTTTTGCTACTGCAAGTCTTCAACTAATATTATTTTCCGCGGTGGTTGTGCATTTATCAACTATCTGAAAGTTTGCAATTTAGATGCAGTTTCCTTTAACCGCCGCGGCGCCACCACTATTCGTACACACCCGAATTTTGACCAATCAAAACCGCCGTATTTTTTTTTTTATACTTGGGCCTTATGGAAAGTTTCGCAACTGGCGGTATTGAAGAGTTATGGTGGTAATCAGGTGTCCTCACGGTTTTGATTTTACGCTACACTAGATATCATCCTATATCGGCTTTCATATTCCTAACAAGCTACTAAGCTACTATACAACACTTTCTGCCATACATACCTCAATCCGGAAACCTGAACGATACGCTATACAATAGAGTCACTTCAAAGCATGCACTTTTTTTCTCTTTTTTTTTCATTTCACCTCATTTCGCAGCGAAGTGAATTTCTTCATCGTGAAAACAAGTGACTGTCCCGAGTTCCCGAAGGGTTCTTTCCTGAACGTGACGAGGACCATGGACTTGACTGATGCAAGTACTATAGAATCCTGTTCATTACGTGCAGCAGCACGAAACTTTAATAGCATTGAGACGATCGCCTTTTCTTTGCCCCTGCGCCTTAGGATGGATCAAACTTGCTGAAAGGTAAAGATTAGACAAAGATTGGGTGGCTGTACATATGCTGCATGAAAACGGTACTGATATCTGACTAGCGCATGGTGGTAACAAAAAAATATTTATAGGTGGTGACCAGATTATATCTCGATGTGGCGGCATGGGCACGTTGCATGCTGTTGAATCTTCGTGTGTGCAAAGAGCCTTCTTCAAGTTACATATTACCGAGTCTTACTACCCTTTAGAAGACGAAAGTAGAGTGGAGGGTGCAATAATAGCATGTACAAGGGAGGATACGTGCACTGAGAAATGACGAGTTTTACTTCTTAAAGCAATGATCTAAAAGCAAGTGCACAAAAAGCCACTTGTGATTTTTTTTTTCTCATCAAGAGCATGCAACTGTAGAAAAAATCAGCTGAGATGAATGGTACGCGCTCAGTCTGTCACTACCGCCTACCCCAGAACCAAACTAACCTCATGGGATATACTTGCGAGGTACTGGAGGATATTCTGGGTGTCGGACCTTGATCGAAAGCTTAACTTTTGACATGCTCAATTGTACTTTTACCAGCTTTGTTTATTCCCTGACCGCACTATACGATGCCTGTCTTTGCTGGTCTCCCTCTGGATCGAGCAATACCTTGTCATTAAAAAACTATGGCAATATGAACTTACCAACGTAAGTCTTCGTCGAACCTGGAAAGCGCGCAGTACATCGCCGAGTGATGCAATTTCTTGCTTCTTTTACATCTGCATAGTGGGTGGAACAGCGCGATCGTCTGTTGTGCGTCTCTTCTTGTGTTTCGTCTTTTCGCGCTGTTCCACCCACTATGCAATTGTACCAACTCGCCCAACTGTCCATCCTACTTTTACATGTGCAATGAATTAAAATCTCTTCGAGAAACGAGTTCTCACATCATTTCCCTCTTTGACATTTGCAGATCGACAGAGCCGAGCTCATAGTCGAGAAAGGCGCCCCGCGCGAGAGAATAATATTGGACATTCCGCTTTCCGGTCGAACCTACTCGACCACGAGTGCGGCCCATGGTGGCGTGCACACGGTGTTCACGGGTCACGCAGGGCCCTACACGAAGCAACCGGGCTTCTTGGGATTCTTCGAGGTGAGACGAGAGCAATGCGGTCCCGGCGATAGGTCCCTGTTGCAACGGCGCGTTATAGCAGCGAATGTTTGTTTTCTTTTTTTTCTTTTCTAGATGAAAATAGGGTTAAGCATCGGTGTTTGCTGAAGGCTAGGCTTGAGGGCTCTTTGCGTACTCTACTGATATCTGTTTTTCATATTTGCAGAGTTCTCGTTCGTGGACAAGTAATGACCTTGTATATTTTTTCCACTTCTATACTTTCCTCTGTTTGCTCATCGTAGAATAAAAGCAGAATATTTTCGAATTTGTGGAACGCGTAAGGATAATTTGTAAACTCGACTGTAGGACTCTGCTGGCTAACTTCTGCATCTTCAGCAGAAAAATGGCCTTTTTCATTCATTCTTTTCTTGTCGTTTTCTTTTTGCCTGTTGTCTACCCCTGCTGGCTATATTTTTAACCCCAAATCGTCAAGCACATTGGGCGCCCTCCCCTACAGCATCCCCATAGCCCGAGTTGCTTTGAAACGTTAAAACCAATACACCAAAGGAGACCAATCTCTCTATATAAAAGTAAAAAAGACGAAGAAGACGCGCTTGGCATCATCACTAGATCGGCCTCAATAGTGTAGTTCCACGAGCTTAACCTCTGCACTGTATGTATGTTTTTACTACAGAGATTCCACACATGACGCATCTTTTATAATAATAATAGTCTTTATTTCCCAGCAATACTGGGTGATGGAGGGGGTGAGAAAAAGCGAAGTGTTCTTGACAATGTTCTCACCTCCTTTACAGTTGGCTACGTCGAGGGTCAATGGGTCCCATGTAAAGCCCATTTACGCAATAAAATGAGGAAACAAAACATGGAATGAGACATAGACGAGGAACATTACATGATGCTGCGTAGCAGTATAACTGGTGCGGTGCTTAATCAGTACAATCGATATGGTGATAATTTATCAGTGAGGATCGTTATTTGTAATGAGGTGATGTATAATTTGAGTTGTTGAGATCGATGATATTCTTTCCTGTGTCTGCAAACTTATTTAGGATGGCTAGTAACTGATTGCTTAGCATCTGGTGACCGCAGTGTTTCATCGATGTCGGCATAGTATACTGTGGTCTCTGACGACGGGGATACGGCGATTTGAAAGAAAAAAAAAAGTGCAGCTAGTGTGCTTAGAAATGGGAGATGCCTTTTTTATTTTTTATTTTTTTTTTTTTTTTTTCAAATTTGAAGCGATGTAGTAATATGTAAGAGTATGGTTTGAGCGCGTTAACGATTTCTAACTGATAACATAAATGTTTTGTAGAGTGTTGGTACGAGAGGTTGTATACAGGCCGAAGTATTCTTTTCATGGACAGCGTTTTTTGCTTTTTTTTACATACATTTCAGTACCTAGTGCTGGCCTATATTAACGTGCAGTAGTTAAAATGAATACGAAAGAAAATGTTGCATAAGCTTTCTTTAGCCTTCATGGGTAGAATGGATCTGTGGCGGGAGATTAAACTTACCTTAGAGACTTGCCAAGAAATATTATCTATTTGTTCGTCCCACTGAATTTTCTCCAAAAATACGACCCCGTGAGATTTAAATGATTTTACTATATCATTTTCTGCGATTTATAGGTAATATGTAAAGGTAGGCTGCTTTCTTTCTTCCTAAGGTGAAACTTCACTGCTTTTGATCTAAATACGTTAACCAGAAGGCGGTTTAAAATGTCGCTAAATTTGTCATAACTTTATTTGCTTTTTATGCCACGCCATTTCCTGTTTCTCCGGAAAGAAATATACTCGTTTTGTTTGCGTAAACAACGAAGTAGACACGGAAATCTATTGTGATGATGTCATTTATATATGTATCGAATAATAATGGGCTTAGGATGCTGCCTTGCGGTACATCGCTAGACAAAGGTAGCGTAGTTGCTTTTTCATTACCTATCGTTGACGACAAGGTACATACGACTTAGTGAAGTTGACAGCTTGACCATGGACACCATACAACTGTAAAAACTCTTAAACAGTACTGCGTGAATTATTTGTTAAATAGATTTCTGGAAATCGATTACCAAATCAAAGACGATATTTTTCCTTTCAAAATGTTCCAGTATATAGTATTTCTGATGAAGGAGGGCAAGTTCTGTTGACCGAGCGTATCAAAATCCGTTCTGGCGATCTGCAATTATATTGAAACTAACGAAGAATGCTACGATACGTTTTATTTTTCGAGGCATTTGGAAAATGCCGGCCCTGTACTGATAGGTCTATAGCTGTTTAGGTGATTCTTACTGCCCTTTTTATGAAAGACTGTGACCTCTGCTACCTGCATATTTGTAGGAAATGTGGAGTATTTAATGCAAACGTAATAAATACATATATGTATTCCAGTGGAACAGAAATTGTGCCGATAATATGTTTAACTGGGCGGATCTGTATGTCGTTGCAATCACAAGAAGAGTTACTGCTTAGCTCAGAGAACGCAGAGGTGATTTCTTTAGCGCATACTCTTTTCTGAAGCGCAAGGCAAAGATGAGTCCCATGACATGCACAATTCACATTGTTATAGAGCTGCGCAGCTGTTCTAGATTTAAAAAAAAAAATAGTGCCTAGAACTCCTCGTCAATTCCAGTGTCCGTACGCATAAAAATTAAAACAAAAAACTACAACGGTTCCTTGCATTCCTTGCGAACGTGTGTACTGCCAACCACCAGGATAACGATTTGTATATATATATATATATATATATCATTATTTCCACTATTATATGCTGCTTCATTTTGGTGTATGTTCGTTTCTTTCTTCATTGCTGCATTCTTAAGGCGTTTATTGTTTTATTTCTTTCAAAGAATATGCTTACATCCACTCCTTTTTATAACGGTTGTAGGACCTGAGTGTACGTTAAAAGAGTGAAGGTGTTCTGATATTTAATATGTTACAATATATTTACCGTGTTGTATGCTATTCTGTATATATGCTAGACTAATGCTGTTGAATCTTCGTATCTGGTAGAATTTATTGCCTGTGCCGCAGCCTCATGCGTACGCGCTTGGCATTCACCATTAAGAAAAAAAAAACGAAGAGTCTCTTATCGACAACAAATTTCTGTCTCTCTATCCCACGCTCGCATCCGCCCAGGTGTGCGACCACATCAAAAGCGGCTGGAAGCGGGAGCGCTTCGGTGAGGAGGCCTGCTCCTTCCTCAACATCGCCAACCAGTACGTGGCCTACGAAGACGACGACAGCATACGGCGAAAGGTCAGTAACATCGCAAGAGAAAATAAAACCTGGTGTCATGCATCGACTAGGAAATTACTTTGAAAATTTATCTCCTGGGGCCGTTGCAATGCCACCTAAGCTGCATATTCATGAGTGTGATAGCTTTAATCATATATAGCCCCAATATTTACTAATATTCTTCAACCTTACTATTATGCATGATAAACTGAAACACCACTAATATATCCATGCTCCTGTCCCCCGACAAAGGGAGGAAACGCGCATTTTGCATTCTTCTTATTTTAATATCGCTGGCTCACTTTTTTCTCTCCTATAAATTTGGCAGGCGAGAATGGTCATGGGCAGAACGTACCGTGGTGCAGCTGTCAGAACCGTTGACCTCGACGATTTCACCGGTACCTGCACGGAAAAGTCACACCTACTCAAGGCTCTACGCTCCACCCTCGACATAACGACCCATTACGTGCACTTCTATTACAATCCACCGAATGCGACGTGGTGG
Source organism: Amblyomma maculatum (assembly GCF_055883805.1). Lineage (NCBI taxonomy): Eukaryota > Metazoa > Arthropoda > Arachnida > Ixodida > Ixodidae > Amblyomma > Amblyomma maculatum. Next base: position 18,483,895 of record NC_139353.1, on the reverse strand, counting down.
CAGGAGCTACAGTCCCTGAAAAACTCCGATAATTCGAGTTCTGAACATGGCTCAAACAATACGCTCAGCGACGCATCAAGTACGACACCAGCTCACGGGGAGACCGCGACACCAAAACCGCAGCAAATTGTGCCTGGAACTACCGAGCAGCAGTGGGGCAAGGTGTTCGTGCCGTTCGACCCAAATGCGACAGATATGCCTCCCTCAGCAGCGCCTCTAACAACACCGCTAAGAACCATCCCAGCGACGTCATCAACAGTAACATCTACGTCACAAAGCAAACCAAGCGCTGGCAGTACGCCACAACCAGAGACGCCGCCAACGCCAACCATTCCTCCTCTACTCCCCGGAATTATGCCGACCACGCCAAAGGGCGTTGGTGACGTTTGTAAGGGTGTCGCTGACAGTGAACTTCTACCTCACGAGTCCGATTGCAGCAAGTACTATCAGTGCGTGCATTCCAAGGCACACCTGAGGACGTGCGCTCCAAACACGATATTCGACACCATTCGACAGATATGCAACTGGCCGACTCTAGCCAATCGTCCAGAGTGTGCTCTGTAAATGAGTATCTGTTCTTCTGCGGAGTCGTTCTTTACTCGAACAACAAACAAAATAAAGTGTATCCTTCAAAAACGCAAATGTTTTTATAGGCACCGTCTAAGCAAGCGCAGTTGGCAGTTTCTGAACAAACGATTTTGATGCGACTAATCTGGTTCATCTCTAGTATATACAGTTTTCACAGCTGTGGTTGTGCGTGGCACCTGAAACGGTGAAATGACACTGTCTTCGTATATGTTTTCTTCCGCACCCACTGTTTTTATCATCAGGATCACAGTACGCCTTGTGCTGTTCCGTAATTTAAGCTAACCTGATAACTGGACAGGCCACACATGTAGATAGAAAGTAGCGCCGCTTTCGGCGTCACTTTAAGCTTGGGGGATTCACGCGGCTTGGTGGATTCTCCCGACGCTACTCTCGCAGACCTGACCCACACTCGCCCAGAAGGCGCTTCTGTGTGGCGTATTTTCTTAGGTTAAGCTATGTTGGAGTTAAAACTTGATGAAGACGACTATGTTGTTGATGTTTTTGTTTTTTTGCGCAGCGTGAGAGAGTGTTACAGTTTTACACGAGGCATGATCGGCTGCTGCTGCAACAGCAGCATAGTGTTCTCGTACCTGGGCCAGGGAAGCTGATTTATTGATTCTGGCTCGGATTCGAAACCCAGCTGGGCGGATGAAACTGGCGCATGCGCAGTACCTAAGTTTTTCAGACGAATGACATTGGATAATGGTAGCAGTAGAGCTTACGCTCTAACACAGATGTTTCTATTTTCGATCCTAACAGCAGGCTTAAACAGCGACGTTCCTGTCGTCACGTCGGCTTGGCCTCCGCACAGAGTGCCGTGCTCGGAACTCCCAAAAACTGAGGTAGTATATATTCGCCACCTGTTGTGGTTTTGCCCGGCACTAAAGCCAAAGAGAATCCGGCACCTGACAGCAGCGAATCTCTCCCCGAACAACATGTCCTCATTTATTGCATGGACGCAGGGGCCCTCATTTAACACTCCCCTTCCTCCGCTACACAAACATACTTTAGTTTTCTTAACAACTGCCGTTATGCCCGGAGGCAATAAAGAATGTTATCAAAAATTGTTCTTTTAAGTATAACGCGTTTTCTAATGAGCAAGAGAATTGAAATGAGCACTGTAAATCTCTTGCTACGCTGACGGATTGAGCTCTAACCTTTTGTCGTCAGCTCGAGCGCTCCCTTAGATAACCTACCTTTTTGCTGGTCCTATCAATCAGCTCTCTAAAAGAGGAAGACGAAATGGGATTGGCAAGGTCGTGCTCACGCGTGACAAGCGCGTGACAAGAAGACGAAGTTTGAATCATCGCAGAGGTCAGCGAAGAACGCTTACGCTCGGCCATCTCTTCCTGCGAGCTAGCATCCTTCAACCACCGCTGGGCCTGCCGTGGATATCCTCTGCGCCATGTAAGCGAGCGCCATCGATCGTAAAGGGCTTCTGGCCTTTCTTTTTGTGATCCTGTAGTCCACAGCCATTAGCAGCCTGGTTGTGCGCTGCGAGGTTAGAGGGGCATCGAATTAGGTATGATCCCGCAGACGAGGAGATAACAGGCGCGTGCAATTCAGTGTCGCCGTACCACAATGGTCTACGATAGAGAACGTGACAGAACAGTATGCGAGTGTGCATGATAGGCCTACGCGACCCCACATAGCAGAGTAGAGCCATGCAATGCATTTTGCTGAAGTTTACGATTCTTGAAGGCAGGATTCGAGACGATTTAACAAATCTCTAAGAATAAAGTGTGTGCTATAACAGGCTGATAAGAACGAGACAATACAGCACAGGATGGGATTGGCCAGAGAGTGGCAGGTAAGGTTTAGGATAAAATTGGAAAAGTTCATTTGTGGTTCAAAAGTTCGTCGCTACCTAAGTGTGTTTTAGCGATAATGCGCGAACTGCAGGCCAGTCGGCGATGCACGGCGTGCCGTCGGCCGGTATTGGCCTGCGGCATCGACGACGCAACTTGCCGTTGTGTCAGCCGAGTAGTAAACTTGCCTTCAGTGTCAAAGGCCGATAGTAGACGAGCTTTCCAGTGCACATTGGCTTTTTTGTCTTTTGCTGCTCGACCTCAGGGGACTATATATAAAGTAGCTTCTCGTCACCGCGGGGACCCTGGTTTTGGCGCTCAACTGCATATCACGAAGAGGCGGTTCGAGAGATAGAGGGAAGCGGAGGACCGGGGTACGATCCTTGTCAGGGCGACAGCTTTTGGATAGAGGCGAAATACAAGGTGCCCATCTACTGTGCGACGTCAGCGCAAATTAGAGAATATCAGGTAGTGAAAAATTCCGAGGCCCTTCACAACGGCGCCCTCATAGTCTGACTCACATCAGAAACTGACCTCAAACTTTTATATTTGAGATGTTCCAATCATTTGCGCGCAAAGAATGCGAAGCTCAGAGCAAACGTCAGCTTTACAGGCCGCTTAAGTAATGGCAGTAGTATCTTCACTAGAATCTTCGACTGCTCGCCTTCTTATTTCCTCTTCTCCCTTCTGTCCTTTTCTCCCTCTATCGATCGACACGCTGGCAATAGTGGTGACACTGAAACAAACGTCAGTCACAGGCCCGTACACTTTCCCGTTTTCTCTCTCCGTTCAACCTCACACACACGCATTTACTAGCATGCAAAAAGACATTGCCCGGCTTTTCGTGCATGGCTGTTCAGTCAGTGCTCGTAATAAGAATAGATACAATAGAAACAACAGTTTGGTCTAGGACACTTTTCAAACATTTCAGCCCAGAATTATCGAACGCGGAATCTTATCCATTCAAAAACCGATGGTAATAATCGGCGACAGTAGGAATCGATCCTGGTGGGTCGTTTTTCTGTGTATTTTTTAACGTTGCCAGAGGAAGGACATTGTATATAAAGCTTTGTAGTCTTAGCTTCAAAACAGCTGATGAATAATGTATAGCTAGTCGCCACTATGTTTTGATTTTAAAAGGATTGAAATACGAATCAATCGAGGAATGCTCTACGACGACGTAACGCTCCGTATTTCTCTGCGATGCCATACGGCAAAGCTCGGGGGCTGATTGTGATGACGGTGCAAAGCTTTTATTGTACAGTAAAGAGAGGTGCGGAGCCCCTAGTGTGGACACACGTATACTGAATAGTACCATGGTCCCTAGTCTAGGTCGTTCTGGTGGGGCCCCTAGTCCAGGTGCCCATTGATTGAAGCCGTTGACCTCGCTCTCTGAAGCAAGGTATTTTAGGCTTGAACGTCCGAGCAGCCAAACATTGCCGCCTCCCAGTGTTCTCGTGCAGGGTTCGGGTTGGGAGTTTAGGCTGAATTTTGCTGGCAGGCCCAGATCATGTGGTTGTGATCTGCTATCTCGCCATCAATGCTGTTACTTGCCGATGACCAAAAGGTAAAATCTCGGTCTCTCCAAGCATTTCCCGACCATCGCACAGCAAGATTCGTAAAGCAGACCTTGTGCGATTTGTTTTCGCCTAACATCTTCCCCACACTTTAAATCTGAACGTTCCCTGTAGTTGTTCGCCGTCATTGCAGGTGTCGCCGGGTAAGCATCTAGCGTCTCGCTCATGTGGAAAAGGGAATAATACTTTCCTTGACAACAGCTAGCTTTTTTGAGTCAGGGTCCGTATTCCGATTTTGCGTCGTTGTCGAAAGTGTCGCCATCTTCCTGACCTCTGGTTATTTGTTTGGTATGAACACAAGAGCCGGATTTCAGTTTCGTTTATATTCCTTTCGGTTCCGACATTTCCACCAATCAAATGACTCAACGTCAGGGAGACAGCGACACCTTCGATAACGACGTAAACTTGGAATACGGGCCCAGGTCTTGAACTATTGACTTGGATTAGTCCTACGCCTATGTGTGCTGCCTGCCAATTTTGAACATAATGAAGGGATTCTGTGCACATTATTCCCATAAATTGCAACTGTGTTTGTACCATTTTCAGGCGATCATGGCGCTATACCACTTAGTGGAAAGACTTCCGGTAAACAACCTAGCCGTCACTTCAGTTGCAGTTTCAATCTTCTGTTGACAAATAGCTAGCTAAGCAGGCACTTAAATTACTTTCTTCGGCGTCGTCGCCGATGGCGGGTTCTTACTGTTGATTCTGACCAAAACTAATAGTCAGCACTTCTCTGACGTGCAAATGAAATTTTTGAAGGAAGAGCGCCATTAACATTTATAAACAGGCTTTTCGGCATGTGAAGACGGCTTTCACAGCCCAAATGTACCAGAGCTTTTGGATGTCAATAAAGAGAACTGTGTTAATTACTAAGCTGTTAAATTAATTTATGATATTTAACTTTTACCTATCCCAAATAGGCGCCTGGTTGTAATCAGAAATTTGTGACCCCTTTTAATAATAGCCATGTTAGTCTTACATCGAAAACGTGATTACCCTCGGCGCTAAGACTCGACAAGCTTTGGTTGCCTCGCACACTTGAAAAATCCCTGCCTCTCCCGTAATCGATAATAAATGTAAGCACGAAGAATTCCACCCCTCCATAGAATAAGTACCACAACACTGGTGTCCTACATGCTATGCGGTACTTACCCCTGACTGCTGCTCCTGTATACGCAGGACAGCGAAGGAAACTTCCCAAAGGTGCCGAAGAATGACGGTGCTGAGAGCGTTGCTTAGAGCAAGAGTTTTTCAAAAGCATGCGTCTTTTGAGGCAAGACAGCCAAGTTTGTTGAGCAACAGCTCCCAGGGTAATCGCCGTTTAGTATGGATAATATTGCTATTACTATTGGCGGCTATACATCCTCCATTCACAGAAGCCTAACTGTATTAGATGAATATTTAATTTTCAGACGTTATTCAACAAGCTTACTGTAAAGATAACATTATTCGTTGTTTTCTTCATGTGCACTAACATTGGAAATATTGTGCCTCAGATGCCATGTTTACGCCTCAAGCCAATTTTTTTAAGATTTGTAGTGGGCAGGGGGCAGGGGACGGCAGAAAGTTAGGTGGGCGGATGAGATGAAGAGGTTCGCAGGGGTTAAGTGGATGCAGCTAGCACAGAACCGGGTTAATTGAAGAAATATGGGAGAGGCATTCGCCCTGCAGTGGATATAGTCAGGCTGATGATGATGATGAGTAGCGGCCTTCCTCGAGACACCTGGTAGACACCGTAAAGTTCCATTTCCGGGTAAAAAACAAGCTGGGACAAGACTGCGATGGAAACCTTAATAAACAACGCTCTTCCTTTCTGACTGGTGGAGCAACAAGCCGAATATATGCCGTAACTCGAAGTATGAGGAAGCGTTTTTCAACAATGAAGAAAATTGGCTTTTACCTTTGAATGGAATGTGAAACGTGATCACACATTTGTACGAGAACACGAGAAAAAGTTATGCTTCCACGTGCATCGTCATCAAGCCTTGTTGTCATCATGGCACAAGCATGGAGAAAACTTTTCAGACCCGTGGACTTCCTTTGAGCCACACGTAGGAAGTCTTACAGGGAATTCCTGTAGATCAAGAGGAGCTAAATTAGGAGAACAAAGGATCTGCTGACCCTATATACCGGAAGCCAAGTTAACTGACATGCAACGGGACGAAGGATCTGCTTACCGTGTATACCAGACGATAAGTTGATACGCAAAGCACAGCAAAGGCGGCATTCAACGTTTCAGGTTTGTGTCCTTATTTTTTCATTGCAGGCCACCAGACTATGAATTCAAGTTATTCACGGTATGCTGTGTCGTCATCATTGCCAGTGAGTACACGTTTCGTTATTCGCACATTGCAGTGTCAAAGGAAACCTACCGACGTTTCTGAAAAGCATTAATACCCCCTCAAAAAGGTCGTCAGAAAGCTTCAACATAGAATTCGGCGCTGCTTCGCATGTGGATGAATCAGAGAAATACGGTGAGGGAATAACATCAGTGAATTGACAACACTGTCGTAACATTACAATATTAGGTAAAAGAAATTAAAACAATGTACAGACAGGCAAATAAGACGAAGGGAAGCAGCCCAGAGAGAGAGCATTATGTTCCACGTGTGAGAACAATTACATCAACAAACACAAGCAGAAGCACAACAGCACAGAAGGAACATAATGAAGAGCGATCGAACGAACAAGGAAAACAAGGAGGAAACAAAAGTTGAAGCAACTCCATAGATACTAAGTCTGGGCAGTAATATCACTAGCATTACGCGTTTTATCCCTCTCGGCGGAATCATGCATCGCTAGTACGCGGGAAAGCGGGCCATCGATGTACTGCAAGCTGAAACTACCTTCAAAAGTATTCATATGGGCGAAAAAAGCACTGCGCAAATAAACTCGTGGCCAATTGGATGTCCATCTCGTCACGCATATTGCAGTCTGCTCATTGAAGTCTGGCACTACGTTGCCCAGGTGTGCGAAATATTAGTGGTTCAACTTTGTAAAACCGAAAATCGAGCGACAGCTCGTCGTGATCATGCTACACGTTTTACTGGGGGGACATTGCGATCTTCGTGATCAGGCTGGCTCGGCTCTTGGTCCATTACTGGCGAGAGAGGCTCGGCAGCTTCTCTACACAACGGAATCACGCGATTTTTGATGTCACGAATCAAGCAGTTATTTGAAGTAGTTTTTCTAGATGGCGTCACTTCATTATAAGGTCATCGGCCTATGGGCAAGGTCTAAGATGAAGGTCAGGGGTCAAAGTTGATGGGTCAAGACTTCCGCTGCTGTAGATGTACTTCCAAGGTTTGACTTTGAAGTTAGCTGAAGGCCAAATTTCCACAGAAACTTGGATAAAGCTGTCGCTCTAAAAAAGGCCATCTCGCTCCCGCATGGGGTCGCAGGCGTGAGTCGCATGGTGAGCCTGGCTTGGCGGCTGCCCAAAGTGGTGGTGAGCGTGGCGTGCGGCCTGGTCCTGGGTGCCCTGGCGGGCCCCGACACAGGAACCGAAGCGGCCAGCATCCCCATGTACGTCAGCATGTACGTGCCGGCCGTCACGTATACGGTCACCATCCAGACGCCCTATCACGTGCTCTGCAGCTGTGCTGTCACCTGCCTCACCCTAGGCACCGCGGGATTCCGTAAGTACGACGGCGCATGCGCCCGAAGATTCTGGTGACCACACCTTTAGGAGTTCATCTGAGCGTCATATATAGGCCTGCCGTAATGGCTCAGCTGAAAAAATGAAGGCTAATTTCTTGATGATGAATCGTACACGGATGTCGGAAACGCTAACATTAATTTATGACCACCTCAAGCAAGGAGATGCAATAATCAGGACTTATGCGTGGAGTACATGCCATGGCTGTTTCGTTCGAGAAAGCGTATTGATCGATGCCACGTTTATCGTCAGAATTTGAGTGGTTGATATAGATACAGGGTAAACACTACGTCGCGTTGTGATATGTACATCAGCCGGAAGCTTAGAACAGCAGCGTCAGCATAAACTCGACCACAGCGCAATGCGTTGGCTTTTTAGGTACATCAACCGACAGAGATAGGTGCTATGTGTCATCGCATTAAAATATGCCTTAACTAAATATCGGTGATGTACCTTCTACTACCCCCACGCAGTGATGGCGGCGGTACTCAACGGCCTAACGTTATACGCACTGCGGCAGCTGAGCGGCGCCTTCTACGTGCGGGACCTAATTTTCACGAGCTTGCTCATGGCTAACCAAGAGCCCATGCCCCTCAGCGACGTCATCACACCCTCGCCGTGTAAGTGCACGCTTCTTTGAATACGCCAGGTAATGGCAGGGTTGCATCGCACGTGTTCGTAAACTACGCCTTATAATCTATTTAAAATAACTTGCATTACGATGTGCCCTAGTTCTCCACACACTGGGTAATATGAAGAATGACATCTCTGTGCAGAGCAGTGGCAGTGATCGAGAAGAGCGTTTCTAAGTTCCATGGATGCCTTTAGACAAGATGAACCACTCATATAAATACGCTCTAGAGGCTCGTGGATGCTAGTTCGTCTTCTGGGAAGCATTGGCGTAGCACATATTCTGCGGATAGCAAATCTCTCGAAAAAGCAACAATTCTTTTTGCACTCCAACTGCCATTATCTCGCTGTTATTTCCTTTTTTTCTCTTAACTGCAATGCCATACGACTGCAGTCAAGGCCCGCATATTGGAAACCGTGCTGGCGGGAGAGGCACTGGTCTCTACCTCGCTCTTCCTGTTCTGGGAAATGGTCGACAGCAACTCGGACAGCGTCAGCGTCATGCGTGAGTATACGGCACCTGTCGAAACAAAACTACACAACCACGTCAAAATACGACTAAATGGTCTATTTCTGTCATAACGCCTGTTCTGTATAGAGCCTAATACTTTCTGCTGCAAGTACACAAAATTCTGATTTTGCCACAACAATTTCTGTCGTCACACCAGATTCAATGACAAAAACTACATAAAATATCTGTTGTGACAACAGAAAACATTATTTCGTTCTCTTCGACAGCAGTGGCCATCACGACCGAGAGTATACTATATGGTCGACAATCTTCGGAAATTCGTCTATGACAGAGTGTACAGAAGTTCTTAAATTCTTGCTTTTTTTTTTTTTTTCGAGTAGTACAAAGGCCACTAACATCGCAGCTGGTGCATTCGCAGAGGTATTTTTGTTAAAACCATCGGCACGATTGCATGTGTGTCAGTGGGGCTATTTCTGAGATGTCATCCGTGCACAGATAGCGGAGCTGAGCAGAACTCTGCTCCTCATCCTAGCGACGCGTAGGAAAGATAAAAGAAGTCGGATAAGGAGCCATAAACAAAACATGGCGCGTCAGCCTCAGAAGAACTCAAAGAATGGCTTAAGTGGGTTATATTAATTGCCTTGTTCTTAATACTCCAGCAAGGCCAGCTTCTTGAATCATGGGGTTTAACGTCCCAAACTGACCCAGGCTACGAGAGACGCCATAGTGGAGGCGGGCTCCGGAAATTTCCATCACCTGAGGTTATTTAACGCTCACTGACATCGCGCAGCACACGGGCGCCTTACTTTTGGCCTCCATCGAAAAGCGGCCAACGCGGCCGGGATTCGATCTCGCACCCTTGGGCACAGACCTCGAGTGCCTTACCACTTCATCACCACAGCGTGGCTTCAATTCACTTTAAAGCAAGATAGCAATGTTTTTTTTTATGTGGTTGCGTCAGGTTTCTCGTGCCAGAGCTTCAAGTGATCAGCGTGACAAAGCACGCGAGCGCTGCCTACGCAGTGACCACACCGCGAACTTGTGTGGATTCGTGTTTTGAAACGGGACCAAAAACCCGTCGAAACTGAGCCTATACAAAACGTGTCGAAATTTAACGCCGTCCATGGAAACACTGGTAGGCGACACTAAATCCTACCGCGGGCGGTCATTCTTTCCATGGCTTCTGACTAAGCGAAATAACTAATTATCTTCACGTGGGGGTCTAAGACGGTATTTCTGCTTACGAACGCCGTTGTCAGGCCAGCCGCGCAGTCGTGATGCATTTCTAGGTGAGCCTGTTCGCATATAGGACAGGAACTTGGAGACTGAAGAAAATAAATGTGATGACTACGATGCATGCGACGAGTATGTGTCAGCAATGTACTACAAAGCAACTACTACAATATGCCCTCTTTGCCGAAAGTAACCAGACTGCGTGTTCCGCTTCTCAGACGGGTAGCAGAGACTTCGTACCACTTCTGATTCTTTAAATCTTTGTTAAGTAAAGGCGAGCTCCTGTCCCCACTTCTTAACACAAGTTATGATCTTCTAGGAATCAATATTGGCTTTAGAATACAAGCGAGAAGCAAAACATGCAGCCTTGTTACTTTTGGCAAAGACGGTACATATACAATGCACAACAATGTTTACAGAAGCGCGATAACTGACACTGTGCGGGCAGTTAAATTTGTGATTATGAAATGCCTTTATTTGCTGTGCTCCCTTAAACCTTCTTCTCGTCTTTATAATGCACTAGCACACTAGCAGTAAAGCTACCACTCTGCCATTTAGCTGTTTTGTGATGTGTGAATCCTAACCTTGAACAACCTTGGCATGATGGGCAACAACCCACCGAGACCCAATGTCAGGCGCGCTACTCCTAGGTCATGCAGGTACATACATTCTTACGACTTGATTAAAGCTGAGCTTCGTATCTGCGTCGAGTGGTCTTTCTCAATGTGGAACGTCAGTTACGAATGTATGCTAATGAGCATGTGCGACCCGAAACCGAAGTGAAAACCGCAGTGCTGGCGCACCGAATTATAAATCGGCTGTGATTCGTTAATCTTCATTTTCAATGCTCCTTTCTCCCTAACAGCAATTCTGTCGTATTGGCGGTCCGGTATGCTTTTAATTTTTTCAATACAGAATGTTGGGCTTCCAGCTTTCAGCAAGCTTTTTGTTGTACATATCCGAGTCATTTATTTCATTCGACTTTCTCTATTACAAGTATTTCGATCGTTATGCCGAAGTATTAATTCTCTCTTATGCAGGAGAAAAGGGGAGGGTTTTCTCTCTTCAGTTTAGTATGTAAGCACTCAAATGCTCACCACCACAAAGAATCTTGTTCGATCTTGTTTGTGCATTCGGTCTGATTAGCTAAGCTGTTTCGTGAGGTCGCAACCACGTGGCCTCGCGCGGGTAATTCCTATGAAGTACGATATAGCGGTTCCACGCTCTAGTCTTCCCAACGGGTCTTTCAAGTTCGCCAGCTAACATATGATCGAGCTTATGATTGATCATTGACTCTCCATAACAATGTGTAGTGCCTTCACAATAAAAGAAGACCGTCGGGTAGAAATGGAACTGGTTGGGTTCGAACCCGGGTTGTCGGGTTCAGTAGCCGAGCGTTTCAACCACTGAGCCACCACGGCTGGTGGTATCGCTAGTTTTAGCAAGATTTAAGTATCCTTTTGACAGAGCTGCTCTCAGACGGTGCCACAAGTAGGGTTAAGCCCGTCACCTGCGAGATCAAGCGCGCCGTTTCACGGCAGTTGATTGCGGAGGTGACGGTTCAGCCTCTATCATTTGATGCGCCGGCTCCCATATGGCGCCACATGTACAGCAGAAACTGCAGCTTGCCGTGCTATCGCACTATAATCGGTTTGACATAGATAACACCTGCCGATTTTTCCACCTCTCAATAGTGACAGGAGATATCAGAGCCACAATGCTCATTTCGCAATGGTATGCCGCTTACTTAATGGCGCATTAAATACTTAGCGCGCATTAGGACAGCACAGAAAGCGATGCAATGCAAAGGCAGAGTACTGAACAGCGTTTAAAAAAAACGTTAATAGTATTCCATCCTAAATTCGGTTAAGGACATATAGTTTTTCGGTACATTCACTGAACAGAGCGGAAAAATGCAAGAATTGCGGTCAAGTTCCAAATATCGTGTAGAATCGGAGTTCACAGATTGTGCTCCTCTGTATCCTATAGCTTCATGTAGTTGGCTGAACCCATTTGTTACCTACTCAATCTGTTTTTATGTAGCGGCTGCATGACTGCAGAGCAATGCTGCGGGGTTTGCTGTTGCCTCAGCAACGCGTTGCTATGCAGCTGTCATGTAATTGCTATGCACAGCAACAATTTTCTATACAGCTGCATGGCGTTGCTATGCATAACGAGTTACTATGAAGCTGTATGGCATTGGTATGCAACTGCTGGGCAGTTGCAACTCTTAGCGTCGAGTGCTTGGTGCTGCTATGCAGCTGCTCAGTAGTTGCTATGCGTAGCAACGAAATACTATGCAGCTGCGTGGCATTGCTATGAGCTGCTGCACAAGCAAAACAGATTTTGATCGGGCTGGTAGCCTCCGCATTAGCAATTTGCACTACAGCTGTGGTCTCTTAGAGTGAAAGAGTGGCTGGCTGGCTTTTCCGATACTTCGATGGCTTCTTTGACTATGCCCGGCTGATTTGTCGACTCGGCTGGGTGCAGGCGTGGTGACTTGGTTCGTGTGGTTTGTGCTGGGCAGCGTGGTGCTGGGCAAAGTGGTGGGCCATGTCATGGCCTACGTGCTGGACCACCTGCACTACGAGGCGACCCTCATGTGTAGCCTCTCACTGGCCTCCGTCTACATCACCTACTACCTGGCCGACCTGTTCATGTGCCGCGGAGGAATGCTAGGCGTAATCGCCATGGGCCTCACCATGAAGGCGTGCGCCACCTCGGCAGCCATGACCGACGACGAGCCGTTCCTCAGGTATGCACAGCACATTCTGGTAATTAATGATGGACCCACAACGCGATCTGACCAGGTCGCTTAAGCAGACTTCGAAGTAGAGATCGCACCGCATAGCACATAATATGTGCTGAGTCCTCAATAATGTCCTTTCTGGCAAGTTCGCGGGTCACCTAAATGTCCAGTCCAAAAGGACCGCTTCTAAGTCACTTGCGAGCTTCTGTAGCACTTCTGTAATTCCTGTACTTCAATTCAATGAGCATTACAGGGCCATGTCCGGCGACGAACCGTTCTTCAGACATATCGCATGTTTGTAACAATTCATAATGCACGACGATAAATAACTGGATGTCATAAGGATAAACTTCGACTTCAAGGTCGAGATCACGAGCAACCCCACGAAATGGTATATACTGAGTTTTCAATACAGGCCATTCAGTTCAGTAAGCCGCCACATAAATGAACAGCACGAATGAAAGGCATTCTCTCCAGCATGAATTGCATCCAAGCATTTTAAAAGGGCTCTTTAACATTACTGGAAGCCGAACTTCTGACAGCTGATTACTGGCCTATCTCACATTCGAGGTTCAATGCAAAGCATACGACATGGTTGATAATCTGTATACCAACTGGATGAGCTGTATGTCAGTTTCCTCATCTAAATAAATATAACGCTTTCAAGAAATACTCCCCTAGTGAAACCAACCTAACCTGCCGTAGTTCTTCGTTTGCCAAATTTAATAATTGGAAAATACATAACTTTTATTTATTCGCAGCAAAAATTTTTCAATACAAAAGTACAAAAAAAACTGCTATAGCTGTCATGCACTCAGGGTATGATTTACGTAGCTATTTTTATATCGTCCTGTCCCGTGACTAGCTGGTCGCTCATTCAGATCTCTTGTCGATTACCTCATCTCAGAAAGCGCTCCAAGGAAAAGCGCATTGTGTCCTTAGAGATGCCTCGAAGCGCTGAAGTGATACCGCTGTAACATGCAGGCATCTTTTTTTTTGTGGTTTCGGCGCGAGTTACCGTTAATAGAGAGATTTAGTATACCGTGATCCGCGATCGGCCACCATGACCCTCTACCGCGCGTGGGCGGGGCGCACAAGCTAATTGGTCCCGACGCGGCAGGTCTATGTGCCGATGGATGGATGGATGGAATATAGGAGCGTCCCCTTTGAAACAGGGTGGTAGCAGTAGCTATCATGCTCATTTTTCTCCATATATCTTAATTATTGATTTAGAATGGTTAACATGGTGCCGATATCCAGTATGTGGCGCCATCTGTCGGCGTCGAGGGGATCTGGGCATGCGCAGTGGAACGCGCGATGGCGAAGCAGGCTAGCGGATCGTGGTTCACGGTAAACTAAAACTGTAAATACCGGTAATAAAAGCTACGTAAACTTAATGCAAATATTTCAGCCAGCTTTTAAGATGATGTAAAACATTTGAGTTGACACATTGTTCTTTAAGCCAATAATTAAGAAGAGAGATAATTACTCATCAAGCTAATCAAGTCTGGAAAACAACAAGTACTGCAGATTAGGCCGCGAGATTATCAGCAGCCGTCAGTTAGTTTCGCTTGGTTAGGACACATCATCGCTTTTTTTTTAACCTTGGTTACATTTACATTTAGCATATCAGGCAAACACCCTCATCACCAGTCGCATCCGCGATTGTTTTCGAGCAAAAAGATGTCAGCCTCAGCCGTTCTTATCTTTGTACTGATGTCGTCGCTTGCCTTGTTAAGAAATCAATGGCTTCGACGAAACCAGCCTCTGAATGCTCTTACGCTCGTGCCTTTTCTGCATACAGGTTCTGGAGCACCTACCGGTACGTGTTGTGCGTGTTACTGATCTTCCTGGCATCGATGCGCGTTGGCCGGGAACTGTCGAACATACGGAACTATCGGCCCGTCTACATGCCTTCTGTCTACTGCTTCGTACGCCTCAGCAATAGGTGCGGACGCCTTGCAAAGCACAGCCCCGCTCTTCGTAGTGCCATATAATTTCATGTTGTTTAATTATTCATCATATTTTGCTCGATGCCAATCTTTGCAACACCTGTTTCCATGCCAGTGTTCGGGAACGCCGTGTACGTAGAAAATTGTCCGCTGAAGGATACCAAGGATGAGCATCAGAATTATACCCCCGTCGTGTGCCTTAAATATAAATAACGTTATGGGAAAGTAAATAAGGAGTAGCATGTCATCTACCGCACTCTGTATCGGAAGCAAGGTATGCTGTCAAAACCCCCGGGTAGATTTCCGTCACTAAAAATACGGAACACCCATGGTCAGTAGTTTCCACGGTTTTAACCGAAACTTAAAATTTACTAAAACTAATCCAGGCGTACGTAATAAGCAGAATCAGTTGCGCCAAGCCCTACCTGGACATCAAGGCCGGAGAAAAAGAGAAGTTAGACTATTTGATTCGAAGATGCGTTAAGAAGGCTCTAGGACTGCCCGTGGGTACCTCGAACGAATGACTGCTCGAACTCGGGGTGCATAACACGTGGGCAGAATTGGCGGAGGTAGTGCGAGTCTCCCAATTAGAGAGACTAAGCACGACCGAGACGAGCAGGGTGATCCTTGTAAAAGTAGGCCTCAACCCATACAGAGGAGTTCAAAAAAAATGTCACAATTAGTAGGGAAAGCAGGAATGAATTGGTAGTCCCCCTTTCCTAGAAACGTGCATCCAGAATTTAATGTCGAAAGAAGGGCCAAACGAGCCGAAGCTCTAGAGCGACGGTTCGAGAACATGGGAGCGAAGGAAGTAGTCTATGTTGATGCGGCAAGTGACAGAACGGGTGCGGCGGTAGCCTCGGTAGTCGATGGTCGAGCGGCGCCGGTATCCGCGGCAGCCATCAGAGGCCGCAACATAGAGACTGCGGAGGAAGTTGCGATAGCGCTAGCTTGCGTAGAAACGGAAGCCAAGTTCATAATCAGCGACAGCAAAACTGCCATCCAAAATTTTGGAAAGGGGAGGATATCACCGGAGGCAGCCAAACTCATCACCCAAGGAATGCTGAATAGGAAAATTCAGTTAGTTTGGACACCCGCTCACGCTGCCGTCCCGAGCTCTCTACTTCCGGGTAGCCGTTGAGCCCCCCGAACACTGGCCATACGACGAGCGTCTGCAAAATTACGGGGAAATCATCGACCATTATAAATTAGGACGTAGACTGGCACCCCAGTCAGATGTTAGCCTAAATAATGGAAATGCTGTCGCGTGGAGGCGGCTACAAACTAATACGTTCATGAACCCGGTCTGGGCGTTTCCCGCACTACCAGACGTTAGGGACAATGATCTGTGCAAACAGTGTGGGGCGAGAGGGACCCTCGACCACATAATTTTGGAGTGCCCACAACCTCCAGAAACAGGACAAGATATTACAAGTAGAGAAGCCTGGGATACTGCTACGAAGCGCGGACCCTGCGATCCAGCACCACACCGTCCATCTGGCGGCAGAGGCCGAAACAAATCAAGGGCTGCCTGCCAGCCCCTAATCCACGATCGCACGACTCCCCGTCTTCCCTGGCACGCGCATCGGGGACGAGGAAAAGGACGCCCATTTCCGATGGAAATAAAAGTTCTGGAACCAATCAGTACTCTCTAGTTACTTAGTTGCATGACTTTTAGTTCCGGGGTTGAATGTCTTCTGCGATTGTTATTATAATAACAATCGCAGAAGACGTTCATTTTGATGTATACATCAAAATGAACGTGTTTGAGGTGATATGACTTTGTTGCCAACAGAATAGCATTCCTATATTTAGCGGAAAATGCTTCAGAGATAGAAAGCGTCCAGAGTCGGTCAAAGAAATAACTCGAGTTAATGATATTCTAGCCGAAAAGAGGACGAAATGGGCATGTGCAAGATATGTAGTGCGAAGAAAGGATAACCGATGGTCGCTAAGGGTAACGATTCCAAGGGAAGGAAAGCGTAGCATGGGCCGGCAGAAAACCAGGTTGGTGGATGAGGTTGAAAAGTTTGCAGTGGTCAAATGGATTCAGCTATCATAGTACCTGGTTAAGTGGAGGAATATAGAAGAGGCATTCCCCCTGCAGTGGGTATTTTCCAGCTGATGATGATTATATTTAGCGGCAAAATCTACCCAAGGACTTGGAAAACATACCCTGCTGTCATAAGGAGTGATCTAGAAGACATGTTAATTCATGTTTACAGCATTTAATAGGTTCGGTAAAAAAATGACTCAGCCCCCCAACCCCCCTGCTCACTGAGAGGAAGCAAAGAGACGGCGATAATGCGCAGCGGCACGGAGTGGTTACTATTGCCTAGATAGAAAAGTTCCAGCTCAAGAATGAGAGAAGACAATGTTATATCCTGGGCGTTGGCTATATCCCTCAATTTTGAAGAACTTAAGCGGAATTCTCGGACACGGGCGGCAGACCGCAGCGCAGCTGTACTGATCCTCGTGCCGGTTTGCGCTGACAGGCGTATTGCTTGGTTTGGTTTGCCATATGGGGATATGGGGTAAAAAAAATAGACCCACTTGCTTCAGGACTAGTTGGTTAACGTATTGGAACAGCTCAAAAGACACGAACACAGGAAAGAGGGTCAGAAAGGGCGTCTGAGAGACTCCGTAGTGGAGGATTCCGAAAATTTCGACCACCTGGGGTTCTTTAACGTGCACTGACATCGCACAGCACACGATGCTCTCTACCGCAGAGTTATCACCGTGGTGGTGCTGTTCCCGGTGCTGAAGCGCACGGGCTACCACCTGACAGGGCGCCAGGTCTTGGTGCTCGCCTGGCTCACGCTGAAGGGACCCGTTGCCATGGTATCGCTGTCCACGCGAGCCATTGGCACGCTCGTTTACAGGCACACCATCGCCGTAAGCCATCCTTTCCTTTTATTCGGACACTATCGTTTCGCCCCTATCACAACCGCTGCGTGTTGTGCAGAGGTAGTCGGAAAAATTGATGAGGTTAAAGCACGGCTTGAACCTAGTGATGCGAGTGAAAGCTGTAGCCGTGATATTACCATTAATACCGCCTTTCAAGCTGCGGTTTCTTTTTCATATTTTATAAATACAGGAATGGTAAGGCGCGGCATCTGTCACTTTCTATGGACGTTTGATTCATGCCGTAAGAGAAGGAGGAAGGTGGAGCGAAAGCGGAATGAGATAAAGAGGTGTCATAATGGAAGTCTACAGAGTACTTTCGACCATCTGGGGATCTTTAACGTGTACTGACATTGCACAGCACACGAACGCCTCTCCTTGCACCTTCATCAAAACGCAGCCGCCAGTGGTCGCATTCGAACCTTGCACTCCTGTACAGTACGTAGTCGGTCGTCTTAACCACTGCGCCACCGCGGCGGGGCATTTTTTCTATAAGCTAGGTTTTGGGAAAAATAAGGAGCAGTATACTTTGGGGTGAACACCTATGCTTAATCAGGTAGAGGTCACGCCACTTTTTGAAGGTCAAGTGGTCGGATGTATTGGGGAAAGAAAGGCAAAGCTAGTATATTTATAGCCACACTTTGTGCTGTGACTGCTTGGTGGTTAATGGCTCACTCATGCTGACATTGTATGTTGGTTTATAGGAAAGCGAAGTCACAGTATGTATCACATTTTTCTGGAGACACCTAAACCACATAGCCTAGACAGTGTTGTCAGCGTATGAGCTAAAATGTATGTCAGGACATGGCATACATTTCACATAAGCTGAAATGTATACCATGTCCCGACATACATTTCAGCTTATATGCTGACGACATTACTGTATGGGCTAACCGAGGCAGTGATGGCGACATAGAACACAAGTTACAATCGGTCTTCAACATCATCGACTCGTACGTTCGCGCGCGCGGCTTAGCCTGCTCCCCTTCCAAATCAGAATTCTTCCTCTACCGTCCCAGGCCACACGACCCCGCCAAGCCTCCCATCTCATCCACACTAGGTAATCACCCCAATTCCCTAGTCTCCAAGATTCGTATCTTGGGTTCATCCTTCACTCCCACGGCGCGCACGGCGACACCATCCAAGATCGGTTTGGTTTGGTTTGGTTTGGTTTGGTTTGGTTTGGTTTGGTTTGGTTTGGTTTGTGGAGTTTAACGTCCCAAAGCAACTCAGGCTATGAGAGACGCCGTAGTGGAGGACTCCGGAGATTTCGACCACCTGGGGTTCTTTAACGTGCACTGACATCGCACAGCACACGGGCGCCTTGCTTTTCGCCTCCATCGAAAAGCTGCCGCCGAGGCCGGGATTCGATCCCGCGTCCTTGGGAACAGTAGTCGAGCGCCGTAACCACTGCGCCACCCCGGCGGGGACCATCCAAGATCTTCAGGCCCAAACTCAGCAAGCGACTCGTCTCATCCGGCGTGTTGCAAACCGGAGTGCTGGTCTGCGAGAACGGAACACACTCCGCCTCACCCGAGCCTACATCACGAGCCGCAAGGCGTACGCATTTCCGTACCTCCCTTTAAAGCAAAATGAGCGTGACCGCATCAACGTGCTCCTCAGGAGCTGCACGAAGGTCGCCCTCCATCTACCCTCCATCACCTCTTACAGTCGGCTCCTCAAGCTCAGTACACGCATGTTTGAGGAGCTGGCAGAAGCCGCCCTAACAGAATAGCTGTCTCGACTGTCGGGTATCGCGGCAGGCCGCAGTCTGCTCTCTCAGCTAGGCATAACCCCGACACCCATCCTACCCAACCTCTCAATAAACTAAATGTAGCGTCATTTCCTCTCCCCTCCTCCGGCTCCGCAGGTCCTCCTCTCTCATTTCGACCGTGGCTCCGCCTACGCGGTACACGGCTACTAGACGCTCTCCGGAGTAGGCGCTGGTAAAGCCGCTGGCGCCGGGTCTCACCAGAGCATGTCAGCTTTTATTTTATCGCAGCGTGTTCACTTTAAAATATTACTGGCTGCTGAAACGTTAATATTCAATATCGAAAGGGATTTTGCGAAAAAATTATTTCAGCTGTCAGTGTGTGACACCGTAGGTACGCGATTTCGGCATCGATTCAACTCTTCTTCACCTCCATGCTTCCGTCGTTCATCAGCCGTTGGCCCTACTGCGCGACGTGCTTAAAAAAGTTTGTAGCTAGGCGGCGGAGAAGAATAATTTAACAACAGTTTGTGTGTGAGTGGTTTCTTTGCAGCTTTTACTGACTTGTGAGCTACCGGTAACTTAAGAGGCGTGGCAGCAGCTGTCTTCCATGCGTTTCTGACTTCTGCTGCATATCTATCAGTGCTGCAGATCTATCAGCGCTTACTTGTGGTGGTGTGCGAAATGGAGAGCTAGCACACCAAACGAAATCAAAGCACTAAAGATGTGGCTTTACCCGGCCCGTCGAACCGTCACTGTTCCGTTATATGCGGCGACACACAAACGATGCAGTTAGCTTACATTCACAATAAAGACAACGCCTCAAAAATCATGCCTGAGTCACTAAATAACAAGGACGTTTAGTCTATACCTGATCTAAGTGTAACACAAAAACTAAAATCTATAATGCGCCGGCATGTGGCACTTGGAAGGGCGAAAAAATGAACGAATCCGTACACAGTGTGCGGGGCATATTAGGTTAGAGATGAGCAACCGCTCACTTATCTCGTGCACGCCGCCGCGACCATGGTGTTGCGTTGAAGTCGCACAGGCAATTCGGTGTTGCCAAACCTTCCTCCAAGCCGCATCTCGATTCGTGAACAGTATTCTAAACACCCACCTACCATCATGCTCACGTGTGCTGCACCCGAAAGCGCAGCAACACGGCTTTTCAAACGAATGGCTTTTAATGAACAGCGGGGCAGAGGCGCAAGCCGTAGCAAAACACAAGACGATTGGCCCCACGGGAGAGGAGGCAGCAACACAACAAGCAAGAAAAATGCGCGAGAGAGCACGTGACGGCGCTCAGCCATTGAAACGAGCGGACGCCGAAGGAAAGCGCTGGAGAGGAGGCGGGCGGCGATCTTGACACATTGTACTACTATTAGTTTATAGAGGGGTTTTATTCCTACCCAGAGGATCGCCTACCTCCAGACCTCTGTTCCCATCTTACCATCTCTCCTATCTCAAAGCACATACACACCGAGCACAACAGAGAATGCAGGGCTGCCTGCGCCAAAGCCTTGCATAAGGAGTACGGAGGCAGTTCCGAAGTAACCTAAGTGGATGCGGCAGAGTACTTGCCAGGCTTATGCATGGTTCTCGTCGTCGCTAACAATCAGGTCCGATCAGGTTCCATCACCACAGACACCTCCGAAATTGCAGAAGCAGCAGCCATTGCGCTCGCTCTCATCTCCACCTCTGCTACCACAATACTCTCGGACTCAAAATCCCCACTATCCAATTTCGCCAATGGTTGGTACCCCGCATCGCGACTCGGTTTCTACGCTCTTGGCACCCCACCCACCCCGTAATCCTAATTTGGACCCCAGGACACCAGGCCTCCCGGGAAACGAGGAGGTCCACTTCTTCGCCCGAGGTCTCACTTTCCAGGCAGGAGTCTTATCCCCTACGCCAGCCCAGGAGAGTTTGCTTACCTTCACAGCTATCCTTACCTAATACCGAGATAGTCGGCGTGTTTACGCACCACCGGCTCTCTACCTAGCCTTAACCGAGGCCTCTCACTGGCGCCAACTCCAGACGCGTACTCCTCCCTACCCTATTCCCCTTTGTGCCCGCTACCCCGATTAGTTCCTCTCCTCCTGTAAGCTCAGCGGAAAACTGGGAGACTTTCTTCTCGTCCTCCTCCCATGCCCTTACATATTCCATCCCCAGCCACAGCAGAGTCATACAGGGAGACTCTCCTGGCCAGCTCCACTGCTACAGACAAAGCTTGGGTCGTCATAAACGCCCTGAATCAGATAGTCCTCCAAGGGCTATCCTTTGCTCTGTAAGGATAGCCCCCTAAGAGCCGCCTCGTACCATGTAAGAAAGGAGGTTTGCCCCCTCAACACGTTTTTGGCGGAAAATGTTTTCACCGCAGCCATCACTTA